>NC_037672.1:94591737-94743192 GCF_003255815.1 Theropithecus gelada | reverse complement strand
GCCCAGGCTGGAGTGCAGTGGCCGGATCTCAGCTCACTGCAAGCTCCGCCTCCCGGGTTCACGCCATTCTCCGGCCTCAGCCTCCCGAGTAGCTGGGACTACAGGCGCCCGCCACCTCGCCCGGCTAGTTTTTTGTATTTCTTAATAGAGACGGGGTTTCACCGTGTTAGCCAGGATGGTCTCGATCTCCTGACCTCGTGATCCGCCCGTCTCGGCCTCCCAAAGTGCTGGGATTACAGGCTTGAGCCACCGCGCCCAGCCTTTTCAACTATTTTTGATTTAAAGTTGGAGGAATCTGCAGATGCAGAACCCACAGGTACAGAGGGCCAACTGTACAACAATTTTGGAAAACAATTTTAAAGATAGACACACACACACACACAACAGCAAACTATAAGACAGGCAATCCATTCAGTTATTTCATGTACATTAACTCTTTTATATTTACAGCAGTAGATACATATAATAATGCTCAGCTTGTCATTCTTAGTAATTACTAATGTCCATCTATGGAAAAATGAACAAATGCATTGTGATGCCATCATAAAATATCAAATTATACAACAAATAACTTTGTCTAGACATATCAGCTTAGCTGTATCTTAGAAACAGTATTCAGTGAAAAAAAAAGCCATATATTTGAAGCATTCTTAGAATATGGTATCACATTTCAATACATTTTAAATTAAATAATTCTTAAAATTTTGTTTAGAGGTATGTACTATGTGGTCATTTTTTAAGGAAAAGCAAGGAATAAAAAAATAAGTTACAGAATAGTTGTTACTTCTATAGTTGGCATAAGGCAAGAGTCTGGGAGTTCGGAGCACGGAGGGACTCTCGGTGTTATAATATTCTCTATTGAGTTGGGTGTCGGGTTTGTGGCTTCTTATTTTATTATTTTTTACAGTGTTAATAATTACTAAATATTATATTGCATGGATAATATTTTAATACTTATATGGGTAATAAATGAAAAGATAATCTATCCCTTTAAATATTTCTCATTTATTTACTTTTACCTTTTTATTCGAACAAATGAATTTTGGAAATTGGTGTTTAGGTTAAATGTCAAAATAACCAGCAAGAAAATAATTTTTCCGTTGAGGTTTAAATAGAAAGAATTTAATGATAGAGATACTTAGTCTTAGTGTTTAGAAATATATTGACTATTTCCATTTATTTACATTTGTATATAATTCTGCAATAACTTGTATTTTTGTATAATAATTTAGACATCAACAACAAAAATTGTATTATCAAAAACAATTAATGAAAGAAACATGTTTTCGAATCTACTTTCCAATTGAAATTAGCATATGTGAAAAGCTTTTGAAAATGGGGGTGTCTAGTCCAATTTCTGAATTTTCTGGTTGAGTTTATCAGTTTATTAATTTTTAATAAAAATTACACCAATAATATTTTAAATCACAATTAAAGACTTTATATGGGGTGTTCAATTTCATTATTAGAATAATTTTAAGATGCAGGTATAATTGTTATTCCATTTTTTAGATGAGGAAACTGAGGCTTAAAAATCAGTTTAAGAATACACAGAGATTAAATGTTGAAGTTAGGTGGCCTGATTTAAGAGCCCAACTTTTAATCACAATTCACCTTTTATGTAATAATAGATAGTGTTGCCCCTTTATCTATTCTTTATTTGGAACTTCTTGAAAAAAATATTATATACATAGAAGCATACTTTTTTTTTTTCTTTTGAGACAGAGATTCACTCTTTTGCCTAGGCTGGAGTGAAGTGGCATGATCTCAGATCACTGCAGCTTCCGCCCTCCGGGTTCAAGTGATTCTCCTGCCTCCACCTCCTGAGTAGCTGGGATTACAGGTGACCACCACCATGCCTGGCTGATTTTTGTATTTTTAGTAGAGACAGTTTTTTGTCATGTTAGAGAGGCTGGTCTCGAACTCCTGACCTCAGGGGATCCACATGCCTTAGCCGCCTAAAGTGCTAGGATTATAGGCGTGAGACACCACGCCCGTCAGAAGCATAATTTTATATGTCCAGTTTTTATTAGATCAATAAATGTGATGTTTATGAAATTAGATATTTTCTTATCATGTATAAAAGTATATCTGCTTCTATCTGTTAAATTATTTTATGAGAAATCTGTTATGAATCGTATCACACACATTCGGATATTTTTTCTTATTTAATGTAATGATGTATGATCTTTAATAAAATTTCTAGAAAAAATGTTCTATCATAGTGATTTTAATTTTTAATTTACATCTCAATCTTATTTCACATTATATTTTATAAATTTTCACCTATATCCATATGTGAACTGTGAAGTTTATATAATTACCTATTCATACAATTTTCCTGGTGATGTGTCATGATTAGATTGGGTACTTCATTTAAATAAATGGGATTCAAGTCACATTTTTGTGTGTGTTCTAAATAATAATCTGTACAACTTATGATTATTTGGTACGATTTGAAACAACTCAAATCTTTAATATGTTTACTGCAAAGTCTTAGAACAGATACATAATTTTCTTTAAGAATCTTGTAGTTTTTTATTGCTTTCTATTAATATTTAGAAAAAGTAAAGAAAATCTGGTATTTTTTCTTTTGCAATCATATGTCTTTTTATTTTTCCTTGGATATTGCAGAATGAAAATAACTGTATGTATATAGATAATAAGTTCGTGTATATACTTAAGTATATGTATGTGTACTTACATTCATGAAAATACTTTTTCCTGAAATTTTCCTAACATATGGTAGTCATTTTTCAAAATTTACAACTATTTTCCCCAGGTGTATAACTTTGATTATTGCCTCATTCATTTGGTGTATTTTTTGCTTTGAAAACATCTATTATATTTGTGCTGAATTTCTAAGATCTGACCCTCATATCCTTTTCATTTTCTCTTCAGTTGCATTTCTCCACTTTCCTCTTTTGTGTTTTTGAGCGTATTTCAAGTGTGTCTGCGAATTTCTAATTGGGTTTTCTAAAGTGTACGTTCCACTCTTATTACTCCCAGTGTGGTTTTTCTTTGACAATCATGATTCTCTTTTAAAGCAATCTTCCCTACATTCTATTGACTCCACCAAACAATTTCTTCTTAATTAATGGAGAGAATAAATACTTTCTTATATTGCATGAAAATAAAATAGGTATTTTTTCTAATACATTTTTCTGGTTTTGCACTGCATATATTTTAGCTTAAAGTGAGATTTTTGGAGTGATGCACCTTAAAATTACTTTTTTCATAGATTTGAAACTGAGCTTATTTTTCTTTATTCTGTTTGGTAGTGGTGGTTTATTACTGGTTGTTTGCTCCTTAAGAATTCATTTTTAGGCCAGGTGCCGTGGCTCATGCCTGTAATCCTAGAACTTTGGGAGGCAGAGTTGGGTGGATAACTTGAGGCCAGGAGTTCCAGATCAGTCTGGTCAACATGGCAAAACCCTCTCTCTACCAAAAATACAAAATTTAACCCAAGGTGTGGTGATGTGTGCCTGTAATCGCAGCTACTTGGGAGGCTGAAGCATGAGAAGCCCTTGAACCTTGGAGGCGGAGGTTGCAGTGAATGGAGTCAAGATTGTACCAATGCACTCCAGCCTGAGCAGCCCAGTGAGACTCTATCTCAAAAAAAAAAAAAAAGAAAAAAAAGAAATAATAGTGTATTTTTATTATAGAAAAAAGGTCTATTTTGATAACATGGAAAAAACTTTTGGCTCTATGAGAAGCCACAACTGTGTTAAAATGAAAATAAGAAATAAGTACACAGAGGAACATGAATTCAAATAACATAATGGCCAAAATTAACAAAAGATACTGACAGAATATTGATATAACTACTCTGAAGATATCATGTACAAATATATTAAAAACTACAAAATAACATCAAAAAAGAAAATCCAAAGAAAAATGAACAAAAAGCACTAAAATCTCAGAAGTAAACATTTGAATTTTTAACAAATGCTTAACTAAATACTCAAATAGCCAAGAAGTAAGTAAAGTCCAAATTTAAAATAAGGTATTTCACCAGTGTATACCTATTAATCTGGCAGAGGGTAAAGTGTCATATAATCAAGAGTTGATTAGGACATAAAAAGACTGTGAATTTGAACATATATTTTTATGAATACATGAAGACAAATTGGCATTAGTTATTGAAATTAAGTATGTGCCTAAATTAAAGACCAGGATGTCTCTCTTTCATAATAGTTGATGCACATTCCATAATGGAATAGGTATAAACAAGTTCCATCATAGTTCCATTTATGGTAGAAGTGAGTTAGAGAAGCCTTAGTTGTCTATCACCAGAAGAAAAAGCATGTTAAATATTGGAGATGTGGTCTGAGGCAATAACCTAGAAACACTGAGAAACAGAAATGCTGGCAATTTTTCCAGCATTACATGAATATTAGGGGATAGCACAATTACAAACTCTTGTTATATCCTTTAGATTGTGGTGTGTATATATACATGAGCAATATACATATGGTTTTACATATACATATGTACACATACACACACACTCATTTTACTCAGGACATAAGTGCTATTAATAACTCATTTTATTGATGAGGAAATTAAGACCATGAAAGTTTAAGTAACTTGTCCTAGTTCACACAATGTGGCATGCTAAATAAAGGCCCCCAAAGATGTCCACATTCTAATACCTGAATCTATGAATATTACCTTGTAGGGCAAAAGAGCACAAGATGTTGTATTAGTCGATTCTCACACTGCTAATAAAGACATACCCAAGACTGGGTAATTTATAAAGGAAAGAGGTTTAATTAACTCACAGTTCAGCATGCCTCAGGAGGCCTCAGGAAACTTACAATCATGGCAGATAGGGAAACAAATACATCCTTCATATGGTGGCAGGAAGGAGAAGAATGAGTGCCCAGCAAAGGGGGAAGCCCCTTATAAAAACCATCAGATCTCATAAGAACTACTATCAGAAGAACCAGATCAGAGAAACGGGCCCCATGATTCAATTATCTCTACCTGGTTCCTCCCACGACACGGGGGGATTATGGGAACTACAATTCAAGATGAGATTTGGGTGGAACACAGCCAAACCATATCAGATATGATTAAGGATCTTGACATAGACTGATTATCTTGGATAATCTGAATGTATCCAATGTAATCACAAGGATTCTCATAAGAGAAAGACAAGAAGGTCAGAGTCAGAGAAAGAGGTTCTGTGAAGGAGGAGAATGTGATGACAGAATGACAGAAGAACGGAAGTCAGAGAGAGAGAAAATTCAGTGATATTATACTGCTTGTTTTGAAGGAAGAGACTAGCCAGCTAAGGAATGTAGACATCCTCTAGAAGCTGGAAGAGGCAACAAAGTCTTTCCTAGAGCCTCCAAAAAGAGCTTCTCAGTTTTTTATGTTAGTAATAATGTACATATACACATACACACACTGTGTTCTATCATTTATCATCATTTTATTTATCCATCTGGTTGTCTATAATGGCGTGCTTCACTTTAATTTTAGCTCTGTAAGTGATAACTCTGCTATCACTTTGATTTTAGCTCTGTAAGTCCCCTGCCCCACTTTTTTTTCACTCTTAACCTCCAGAAATTTAAGAAAATAAATTTGTGTAGCTTTAAACTATATATTGTGGTAGTTTGTTACAGTCTCAAAAAATAAATACAGCCATGAAATTAGTACAACCAGCAAGTGTAAGAGCCACATTTCAGTCTTATCTCAGATTCTCCAACTGTACTTCTGCTTTAACTTAATAGTTTGGAATAGTCTTAGGTGACACATCATAGAATTATTGTGGATATGTTGTTCAAATGAAGTCCTTCAAAATCTCCTTGAGTCAACCAAATTTGACCTTGTAACAATGAGTGAAAATGCCTAGCCCACAAAATTGCATCACACCATCACACTATGGCATGGAAACGAAAATATCACTCTGTGATATACACTCAGGCAGCATTCACTTGCTTTCCAGATTGCAACTTTTCTACCGATATTTGAATATGTGAGAACACATGATGATGAACTCATAGTCATCCCCTCCCCTTTTTAAAAGGTCTGAAATAATACTAAAATTATCTTAGTGATATCTCAGAATCATATGCTTACTGAAAATATGCAAAAGAAACAAGTAATGGCGTACTTAGGAAGATTGTCTCTGGCTACTCAGCACAATGTCTGGTACATATTAGAGATTAAAACATTACTAGATGAATAAAGAATGTGACTTTTTCAGATTATCTTGCAGTGAAATTAAGTTATAAAAATTTTTGTGATCAATCTGCTTCATTTCTATTGTCATATAAATTCTTAGTTCAGTTCACATATAAAATAACATGGCACTATAATTGCATGTACTATTATGAATCTCTATGATTTTTTTCTTATATGTCTACACCTACAGCTCATAAAGATTAATGTAGTTTCACTGGAGTTGGCACTAAAGCATTTACAATTGGTATTAAATCAAATGTTATATAAACTAATTTTCATTAAATAACCCTGGAGCTGCTTAAAAAATTATTGTCATTTGCGCTAGGAATTAAAAGTGTCTCTACCACATTTTATATTCACCATAAAGACTAAATTCAGGGTTAGAGAAATGTACAGTTATAGGAAATTTTTGAATATACAAATTGACAGGCTTTCTTTAAATGCAATTAATTTGTAAGAAAGGAAATTTGAACTGAAAGGAAGTGGGTGCAGTCTTGTCTCCGTGTTTGAATGTAGTAAGTATCCTGGTAATGAGGGAATATCTAGAGAATGTTTCTATTCTATGAGCTATGCAATTGTTTCCCTATATCATGAATAAGCACCGTATTTTATGATTGCACATTAAGTGATCATGGTCATACAAATGTGTAGAGAGACTGAGTGAAAAGGCATTTGAAGGTCTGAAGTAGCTGGGAGACTGCAGCGCAATTCCTTGGGTAAATGCAATCAGGAAATCCTTGGGGCCTGAATGAATGAATTTCTCTATCCCATTTCTCTCTTCCTGTCAGGACGTGAGGGATCACAATGACAGACATTTTCAAATTTAGTTTTTCAGATTAAGATGTCCTAGAAATTACAGATAGTGTAAATGCATCCCCTAAATCTGTGGTTTTAAATTTTCATGATAGCCTTTTCATTTGTTTGTGTTTTACTGCCTAGAAGTTAGAAACTATCCATTGCTTGTCATCTCTTTGCCAGTGAGCTGATTTATGGGAGAGACACCCTAAATGTATACTACATTTGCTAAAGATGCAGCGTTTTAAGGTGACTATGTCTTAAGTGGGGGATTTCAGCTCTAGCTTCATCCATCACATTCTTTCATGTGCCAAATGACTATTCTCTCCCGGGTATAACCTCAGGATATTTTTAACCTAGTACATTCAGCCACAATCAGGGCAACACAACTCCTAATTTAAAATCATCTCTGTGATTTTAAATTACCTCTAATTTTTGTCATCTGCAGATTTTCATGTTCTTTCTAGTTCAACAATACATTGAAAGTGTACTTGTACTTATTCAGTATTTTCTTTTTTCTGAGTATCTGGTCCACCATAATGCTAATACTAAAAATCTTTGGTTTTATCTGTTGGTGTAAACACATTTTTAGCTAGAATTTGTGGTTTATCACTTTTGTTTAGGACCATCATAATTTTAATTTTGTTAAAAACAGTAGTTCTTTATTTTTGTTAAAAATACTTGAAATATTTACTCATTACATAGTGAGTTTGTTGTTGTTGCTGCTGTTGTTCAATAAAATTATTTATTCAAAGACCTTTATAAAAATCTACACCAATTTGTTATGAACACATATATTTTTTACTGTTGGCAATTAATCAGATTTCTCTTTTCAGCTCTATGTAGCTAATTTACAATTTATCCACCAAACAAATAATCCGATGGAATTTTGATATTCTGAATTAATCTATGGTATATTTCTGCTTTTTTCCTGAGGAAGATATCCTCTGTTGTTTTCTAGAAAGACAAACTGTTTTTTCTCTGAGGAACTTCTCATGTTTTATCTGACAGAGATTTCAATCAGGAGATGGTGATTTCTCCACCAACAGAGGTGCTCAGGTGACCAGGCCTGATTACCTCATATCCTCAGCTGGTTATTTTTCCAATGCCAATTTTTGGTTGAAGATGAAACTCTTTTATTCTTGTCAAAAGTAATCTTGGTGTTACCAAGGCATCTTCATCACACTCCATAATGCCTGCCCAAAATTAAGGAAAAGTTTAGTCAGAGCTGAAAAGATAGATTTCTAATATGTGGCTGTGTGCATTAACCCTAGCCCAAAACGAGATGTTTCACTGAGTGTTTCACTTACATGAGCCAAAAAAAAAAAAAAAAAAAAAAAAAAAATCCTACTTTTCCTCTTAAGTTAATTGAGTATCTTTTTTCACTTTTACCTAGAGTGTTTGGATAGAGGCCATGACTGAAATATTCCAGATTCACCCTTTTTCCATGGCCCATATCCATAATTTCAACTAAGACATATATATATATATATATGTGTGTGTGTGTGTGTGTATATATATACATATACATATATATTTATATATATATATATAACTGTCTAATTTATATCTGCATCATAAATCTCTACTCTGAGCTCCATCCATGAATAGCCAAGAGTAAATTTATAATCTTAACATGAAAAGTTTAATGTACCTCAAATTCAAACATGTCTATGACAAGAATCATTGCCTTTCATCATTCCCCTACTCTCCCAATAACTTTGCTCCTATTTTTTTACCGGCCTATAGTTCACTGAATTGTATTCAAATCCATCTATGTGTCTAAACCTAGGAATTGTTATCTGTCCTCTCCTTCACTGTAAAACCCCATATCAAATGGCAGACCAAATTCTCCTAATTTTACCTTTGTAATTGTTCTTGAATCTATCTGTTTTACTCCCTTTACAGGGATACCACATTAGGTTACTATAATTTTCTAATAAGTTAAAAACATGACTCCTATGTAAATACAAGGTGAACATATGTCAAATATTTTATTTGACTCCTGATTTATTGAGGGAACTAATAAGAAAATAAAGCTGGATCAAATAACATTTTGATAAATAAAGTATTTAGAATATCCCAGAAAGGGCATTTTAAAGCAGGTTTACTAAGTTAGGTATAAAACTGATGATTTGTAGCCTGCAAGATCATAAAACTGTAAATTTTAAGATTATATTCCCTACCAAACAGAAAAGTACATGTTAGCATGTAATTCTGTGGATTCTGAGCTCTTTACAGTAGATATAAAGTGAACTTCAGGTACATTTTCTTATATAATTAAATAATACTTATGTCAGTCTACCATTTTGCTGACCAATTTTTAATATTTTTCTAAAAATTTTGCCCATTTTGCTCCTATAAATTTGTCAAGCATTATTCTATAGCACAAGAAGCTGATCCTGTTTGCCCTGATTATGTTCACAGTGAAACAAGAGGTGGTTATTGTCATGTAAATCTATTATGGGGGACTATGAGTGCAGAGAATTAACTTCTAACTGGAAATTTTGTTCAGTAACATAGAGTTGGACTTTCATGATGCCTCTATTATTTGCTTTTTCATCCTAAACCTAGAAACCAAGCCCAAGAAACTCTATTGTTGAAACTTCACACACTCACAAGATTTTAGTGAGTTATTTTCTCTTTGAGATCCTTAACAGAGTTTGAAATTTCTGGCCTGCCCAAAAGGGATCTTTCCTACCTTCTGTGAAGCTGGGACCCTTTACCCATAAAACAGGTATCAAAGCTAGTTTTATTTCTGAAACGATTTTGTAAGTACTGAGCTTACTTTTAAAATACAATCTTCACTCCTTAATGAAAGACTTTTCATCCCTTACTAAATAAAATTTATTTTCAAATGTAACACTCCAGGTAAGGCCATCATTGATGGCAGCAGAGGTCCATTTAGAGTGGCTGCTGCCAAGATGCAGCCTGCTGCAGGGAGACAGGCCCAGTCCTCTCGCTCCATGGATCAGACAGGAGCCCCGCCCTCTATGCGTACACTGCCACCCTCCGAAGTACAAGACCCAGCATCACTGTAGTCTGCATCATTAGGGTTTGGGAAAGTTGTCCTCACCAAGTCTTTGAATGTTTAGGGGCATCTGCTCCCACAGTCTGGCCTTTGCCCACTCCTGGCACTTGCTCGGATCTCAGAGCAGGATTGTGGCTGACCCTGGGTGCTGTCACAGCCTGACCAGGTGTGCACATCCTCAGGGCAGTGCTGACACACCAGCCTCCTGCCACCTTAGCCCACTCTGGGCTTTGGGCACTGACAAGCATGGGAGGGGAAACCAGGGGGGCACTGAGGGCAGATTGGCACTGGCCTGCAGATGCATTTTGTTACCAGTAGCCTGGTATGCATGGACAGCAGCAGAAAGCAGAAAGACTTCTGGGCAGAGGGGGATGGGTCCTCAGAAGCCTCACCTTCAGCTAGGGAAGGCCTAAAGTCTGGGGGTTGGGCTGCCAGTCCTGTGGACTGGAGGGGGATCTCATGGTGCCTTTTACTGGGCCCAACCATGGTTGCCATGGACCAATCAACATGGACCTCCCCGTTCTGAGGCCCATGAAAACCTCGGGCTCAGCCAGAGCAGGCAAGATGATGAGATGACCAGCTGCCCAGAGGAGCTACCCTGTCTGCTGATAGCTGGAGAATTTCAGGATGACCAGCATCTGATAGGAACTTCCCACTCCAGGTATGATATGCCTGCAGAGAGGAGAAACCCACTCCAGGGCCTCCTCTCTGCCAACAGCTGCTGAGCCAATGAGACACCTGCCAGCAAAGAGGAGCCATCCACCTCAGGGCCTCCTACTGTCTGCTGACGGCAGAACACTTGTTAGGACACCCTGCCTACAGAAAGGAGCTACCCATAGCAGGTCTCTGAGCAGTTCTACTGCTCATTAAAGCTCCTCTTCATCTTGCTCACCCTCCACTTGTCTGTGTGCCTCATTCTTTCTTGTTGCAGGGCAAGAACTTGGGGCCCACCAAATGGCAAGGCTAGAAGAACTGTAACAGAAACACATTCCCCTTGCTCACCACTGTGTGGACAAAGAGAGGGAGAGAAGAGCTGTGTTCCTTTGGGGAGCCCAGATCTGGGAACTCCCTGAGCCAGGGCTGTTACTCCCTCTTTGAGATCCTGGGAGTTCCCAGCATCTCAGAGCTTCCAGACACCACTGCATTCCACAGTGCCAGCAAGGGAAGCAACTTGCAGTGTGCTTGGTCCAACTGCAGCCTCGCAGAGAGTCAGTGCCTATGCTGGCACCTGGAGCTGCCTGCCCCACTCAGCAGCCAGCATGCCTGACTGTGCAGTGGCCAGACCCCACACTCATCCACTCACCCACTTCTCGCTGCTCTGTACCTGGCTCACCCTTGGTAGGCATGGGATTCAGGCCAGTAGCGTGAGCTGAGTGTAGCCTGCCAGGCTAAGTGGGCAGACAAGCCAAGTGGGTCCAAGGAAAAGCTGGGCAAAAGAGCCACTGGCCACAGAAGTTTTCAGCCAGAAAACAACACACCAAAGATCCTGTAACATTTGTTGCATAATTTATGTGTCCTGGTAAAAAAAAAAAAAAGAACAGATTCCCATTTAACATACACAAATAACTATATTGCTATGAGAAGTTAGAATATTCAGTAAAAGTAAAAGTATTTGTTTCAGAAATCTGAGAAGTCACTGAGAATTATGTGACATTTTAAAGTTTTATTTCAGTTAATTAAAGCATAATTGACCAAAAATAATTATTACTGATTGATAAAGGAAAAATAAAAAGGGAATCCTTCATATATTGATTAGAAAATAAATAAATATAAAAATTCAAAAAGTTCCTGCTATTAAATTATTCTTATTTGTTCCTTCATCTCTGTGTAATAAATTATTATTATTATTATTTCTACTGGATCATGGGTCAGCAGTCTACTTTCACACTGTTAAGTGCTTCTGGACGACAAAGATTCCTAACAATCCTGACTCAGCTCCCTGGTACAAGAAGTGGTCTAAGACTTGTCAACTTGGAAAATCGTGTCCAATGTTGTAATTTTTGATGTATCAATAGTTGATAGCACTTGGTACAGTACTTTTTAGTAGACTCTGAGATTGTACAGTCTATTCCTTGAAACTTATAGCAGAAGTTTCAGGCAGGCTTAAGAGAAAAGCTGAAAACATTTGTTCAAATATTAATAAACGAAGTCTCTTTCCAGTAGTCAGAGTATTTTTTTAATTGAGATCACAAACAATAAAATGGACAAACTGAATTAGTTTTCTACCACTAAGGAAAATTTTGTCATAAACTTAGTGGCTTAAAACATCTGTTCATTATCTCATAGTAGGTAAAAGTCTGAGCTTGCTCAATTGAGTTCTCCTGCTTGGTCTGTCAAGGCCAAAGTCAAGCTGAAGTTGTTGGCTGGGCAGGAATCATATATTTGGAGGTTTTAAGAAAAAATCTGCCTCCAAGCTCATTCAGGTTGCTGACAGAATCAATTTTCCTGCTGCTGTAGGGCAGAGGTCTCTATTCTCTTACTGCTTTTTGGCCAAGGATTGCTCTCGGCTTTTAAATGTTATTCATTCTCAAGTTCTTTCTACCTAGCCCCATCCATGCACCTTCAAAGCTTGCACCAAATCTTTCTCTTGTGGCAAATGCTTTTGATGTTGAACTCTCTCTAATGTATTCTTCTGCTAGTTGCCAAAGAGCTCACATGATTAGGTTAGACCTACCCAGATTATCTCTCTAATTTACACGCAATTTATTAGAGATCTAAGTTATGTCTACAAAACTCTGTCTGACTAGGTAACGTAATGTAATCACAGGGTAACATCAGGGAGAGAAAAGCCCAGATACCATCTTACAACTCTGCGTACCACAGAAACAAACAAACAAAAAAGCCCACAAACCATATTTCTTGGTCTTTATCACATAATAGAATAGATGCTCAATAGCCACCTGACAGAAATCACCAAATGATTAAACTGTAAAACCTGACTCCTCATCATTGTTGTAACCAATGACAAATCATTAACTGGCCACGGAAAAAAAAAAAAAAAAAAAAAAAAAAGAACAAGAATCAAACTTGGCCAAGAACCAGAACTAGAAATGAAAACACAGAGTCAAAGAAAATGAGTAAAAGAAAGACAGAAAATGTAATATTCTATTGCCTATAAGTATTCACACCAGAGACTACATAATAATCATAATAATAATGTGCCAATAGTTAAAGAACTCATAAGTTGTCCTTGTAAGGCTGCCAGGTCCATCCCACAGACTCTGGCTGAAAAGCAGATGAACAAATGCACTCTGACGCTGATATCCAGTGAAAAAATGGACTAGGGGACCAGGCTGCCAACAGACACCAAGGAGGTTGCTGTAAAGAGTCAGCAGCCACAGCCCTGAACAGCTGGCGCTGTGGGTATTCAATCACTATAGATTTAATGACAAAGGCCTTGAGTCAACATGCTTGTAGGTAATTGCGCATGGATGATTAAAGACCAGGTTTCTGGAGACATGAGTAAACAAGCTATTTAGAAAAAACTCTCCTGCATTCTTTTGTCCTTACTTCTTCCCTTTGCCCCAGGGTAAGAACCACCACCTTTGGTTCATTCTTCTGGAAGCTTTGCAACCCTCACCAGCCTTCAAAGAAGGCTTGTGTTTTTCCTACAATTTCTCCCACCACCCTGACCGATCTCCTATACAAGGCCAGCCAGTGTAATTGGCTTTACCAAAAAAGTCCTTGGTCATCTTGGTGGGACTTTTAAAACTGCAGCAGATTAATTTTCAAAAATTTTAAAATATGGCAATTATGAAAAGTTCAATCAAATCTGTGTCACAGGTTTATTTGACTCAATTATCATGTGACAGAAACAGTATGATGGTAAACTGGTTCTAACTGTGATTTAGAACAGAAGCAAAGGATATACATAGTCCACAAGAAAGGTGTTAATAGCCTGTCACCTGGGCTTTCCATGACCAGCATGCATCCTCTCATTTGTTTTCCACAATGCAGCCAGAGTAATTTTTTAAATTAAAAATGCATTAATTTACTCTGCATAATTGTCACTTAAACCCACATTCCATGCCTTTCTCAGTGTGACCTACAACACGGTATAACCTTTGTGACTTGCCTGCCTGCCTCATGAACTTAAAACACTTTCTCACATTTCCCCTTGATGTGCACTTCAGCCTTTGGACTTTGAATTTTTCATGTAGTCTTTTCCTATGCAATATTCCATCCAGGAGTATAGGGCCTTTCCTTTGCAGGGGCAATGCTTCTGCCCTAACCTTCTTTTTGACAGAGCAGGAGTATTGAACCATCATCTCGGACAAACGCCACCTCCTTAAGTTCCAGTTCCCTTTCTAGCCTCATGCATTTCAAGGAAATCATTTCTCTTCTAACTACAAGCAGCCCCTCAGTCAGAAACAGCCAACAGTAAAACACAGATAAGACAGCTCAGGCACAGAGGGAGTGGGGGAGAAAGTCTCTTGGTTAACTGCCAAACTTCACCCTCATACAATGGGCCCCAGTAAAACAGTGGGCTTTAATAAGCACATTCCTTTCCATTCAGGTGCACTGAGATAGGGAAGCTAAGAGTAGACTTGGGGGATATGCCTGCTGCTGTAGAAATATGAAGGAGGAACTATGTAACCAGCGCAAAGAAACTAAAATACTTGAAGAAAGAATGGATGAATGGATAACTAGAATAATCAATGCAGAGAAGATCTTAAAAGAACTGATAGAGATGAAAACCATAACACAGAACTATGTGACAAATGCACAAACTTCAGTAAACCACTCCTCAGTAAATGTAAAAGAACAGAAATTATAACAAACTGTCCCTCAGACCACAGTGCAATTAAACTAGAACTGAGGACTAAGAAACTCAAACAAAACTGCTCAACTACATGGAAACTGAACAATCTGCTCCTGAATCGCTACTGGGTACATAATGAAATGAAGGCAGAAATAAAGATGTTCTTTGAAACCAATGAGAACAAAGATACAACATACCAGAATCTCTGGGACATATTTAAAGGAGTGTGCAGAGGGAAATTTATAGCACTAAATGCCCACAAGAGAAAGCAGGAAAGATGTAAAATTGACACCCTAACACCACAACTAAAAGAACTAGAGAAGCAAGAGCAAACACATTCAAAAGCTAGCAGAAGGCAAGAAATAACTAAGATCAGAGCAGAACTGAAGGAGATAAAGACACAAAAAACCCTCCAAAAAATCAATGAATCTAGGAGCTGGTGTTTTGAAAAGATCAACAAAATTGATAGACCGCGAGCAAGACTAATAAAGAAAAGAGAGAAGAATCAAATAGATGCAATAAAAAATGATAAAGGGGATATCACCACCGACCCCACAGAAATACAAACTACCATCAGAGGATACTATGAACACCTCTACACAAATAAACTAGAAATCCTAGAAGAAAGGGAAAATTTCCTGGACACTTACACTCTCCTAGGACTAAACCAGGAAGAAGTTGAATCCCTGAATAGACCAATAGCAGGCTCTGAAATTAATAGCCTACCAACCAAGAAAAGTCCAGGACCAGATGGATTCACAGCCGAATTCTACCAGAGGTACAAGGAGGAGCTGGTACCATTCCTTCTGAAACTATTCCAATCAATAGAAAAAGAGGAGTACCTCCCTAACTCATTTTACAAGGCCAACATCATCCTGATACCAAAGCCTGACAGAGATACAACAAAAAAAGAGAATTTTAGACCAATATCCCTGATGAACATCGATGCAAAAATCCTCAATAAAATACTGGCAAACCAAATCCAGCGGCACATCAAAAAGCTTATCCACCATGATCAAGTGGGTTTCATCCCCGGGATGCAAGGCTAATTCAACATACACAAATCAATAAACGTGATCCAGCATATAAACAGAACCAAAGATAAAAACCACATGATTATCTCAATAGATGCAGAAAAGGCCTTTGACAAAATTCAACAGCCCTTCAAGCTAAACTCTCAAAAAATTCGGTATTGATGGAATGTATCTCAAAATAATAAGAACTATTTACGACAAACCCACAGCTAATATCATACTGAATGGACAAAAACTGGAAGCATTTGCTTTGAACACTGGCACAAGACAGGGATGCCCTCTCTCACCACTCCTATTCAACATAGTGTTGGAAGTTCTGGCTAGGAAAATCAAGCAAGAGAAAGAAATAAAGGTATTCAGTCAGGAAAAGAAGAAGTCAAATTGTCCCTCTTTGTAGATGACATGATTGCATATTTAGAAAACCCCATTGTCTCAGCCCAAAATCTCCTTAAGCTGATAAGCAACTTCAGCGAAGTCTCAGGATACAAAATTAATGTGCAAAATCACAAGCATTCTTATACACCAGTAACAGACAAACAGAGACCCAAATCATGAATGAACTCCCATTCACAATCGCTTCAAAGAGAATAAAATACCTAGGAATCCAACTTACAAGGGATGTAAAGGACCTCTTCAAGGAGAACTACAAACCACTGCTCAGTGAAATAAAAGAGGACACAAAAAAATGGAAGAACATACCATGCTCATGGATAGGAAGAATCAATATTGTGAAAATAGCCATACTGCCCAAGGTAATTTATAGATTCAATGCCATCCCCATCAAGCTACCAATGACTTTCTTCACAGAATTGGAAAAAAACTACTTTAAAGTTCATATGGAACCAAAAAAGACCCCACATTGCCAAGACAATCCTAATCCAAAAGAACAAAGCTGGAGGGATCACACTACCTGACTTCAAACTATACTACAAGGCTACAGTAACCAAAACAGCATGGTACTGGTACCAAAACAGAGATAAAGACCAATGGAACAGAACAGAGACCTCAGAAATAATACCACATATCTACAGCCATCTGATCTTACAGCCATCTGATCTTTGACAAACCTGTCAAAAACAATAAATGGGAAAAGGATTCCCTATTTAACAAAAGGTGCTGGGAAAATTGGCTAGCCATAAGTAGAAAACTGAAACTGGATCCTTTCCTTACTCCTCATACCAAAATTAATTCAGGATGAATTAGAGACTTAAATGTTAGACCTAAAACCATAAAAACCCTAGAAGAAAACCTAGGGAATACCATTCAGGACATAGGCATGGGCAAGAACTTCATGTCTAAAACACCAAAAGCAATGGCAACAAAAGCCAAAATCGACAAATGGAATCTAATTAAACTAAAGAGCTTCTGCACAGCAAAAGAAACTACCATCAGAGTGAACAGGCAACCTACAGAATGGGAGAAAGTTTTTGCAATCTACTCATCTGACAAAGGGCTAATATCCAGAACCTATAAATAACTCAATCAAATTTACAAGAAAAAAAGAAAAAAACAAACAACCCCTCAAAAAGTGGGCAAAGGATTTGAACAGACACTTCTCAAAAGAAGACATTCATACAGCCAACAGACACATGAAAAATTGCTCATCACCACTCACCATTAGAGAAATGCAAATCAAAACCACAATGAGATACCATCTCACACCAGATAGAATGGCAATCATTAAAAAATCAAGAAACAACAGGTGCTGGAGAGGATGTGGAGAAATAGGAACACTTTTACACTGTTGGTTGGACTGTAAACTAGTTCAACCATTGTGAAAAAGTGTGGCAATTCCTCAAGGATAGAAATACCATTCGACCCGGCCATCCCATTACTGGGAATATACCCAGAGGATTATAAGTCCTGCTGCTATTAAGATACATGCACACGTATGTTTCTTGCGGCACTATTCACAATAGCTAAGACTTGTAATCAACCCAAATGTCCATCAGTGACAGACTGGATTAAGAAAATGTGGCACATATACACCGTGGAATACTATGCAGCCATAAAAAAGGATGAGTTTGTGTCCTTTGTAGGGATATGGATGCAGCTGGAAACCATCTTTCTCAGCAAACTATCACAAGAACAGAAAACCAAATACTGCATGTTCTCACTCATAGGTGGGAATTGAACAATTAGATCACTTGGACACAGGAAGGGGAGCATCACACACCAGGTCCTATTGTGGGGACGGGGGAGGGATAGCATTAGGAGACATACTTAATGTAAATGACGAGTTAATGGGTGCAGCACACCAACATGGCACATGTATACATATGTAACAAACCTGCACGTTGTGCACATGTACCCTAGAACTTAAAGTATAATAAAAAAGAAAAAACAAAAAAGATAAATGGGAACAGGCACACAACTCCCCCTTCCAGATAAGCACAACAAAAAGACACAGAAGCAGTTCCATCCTCTCTTAAACTCTTCTACCCAAAATTCTTAAAAATTCTTAATCTGTAAGAGAGTGTGCCTCTGACCAAACTCGGCCAGAAGCCCCTCTCAGGTGTATTTCTTTAAAATAAACCTGTCCTTGACTGTCTAGTCACCTTTCATGTTTCTTTTCTCTTTCCTTAATTCTTACATTTTTCACACACCTATATTATAATTATCCTAGGTAATGTAATTCAGTAGTAATTCCCTCAGAATATTTTTCCTTGCTTCACAGTCTAAATCAGATTTTTCACCATGTTTCTAAATCAAACACCCTTGGGATTTTATTCCTTTCCTATGGAATTGCCTTCTCAATTTCAATTATGCATTCATTAGCAAGCTATACTAGACTGTATTTGTGTCGCCCACAAATTCATAAGTTGAAACCTAACCTCTAATAAGACAGTTTCAGGAAACAGCACCTTTGGCAGAAAATTAGGTTTACATGAGACCACCAGGATGCAGCCTCCCTAAAGGGATTGGTATACAAAAAGAGAGTGCAGAGTCCTCTCTCTCCACCATGTGAGGCTAACACAAGATGGTATAAGTCTGAATGAGACCCAGACACCCACCAACACCTTGACATTTGACTTCCCAGTCTTGAGAACTGTGTGGAATTAATATCTGTTGTTTAAGCCACCCAATTTATAGTATTTATGTTATAACAGTTCAAACTTAGTAAAACACAAGCATATTTGATGAATGTAAGTAGAAGCAGGGACCTTGTATATTTAAAATTTCACTTTTTTGTTTGTTTGTTTCTGAGACTCTCACTCTGTCACCCAGGCTGGAGTGCAGTGGCACAATCTCAGCTCATTGCACCTCCGCCTCCTGGCCTCAGGCTCCCAATTAGCTGGGATTATGTCTGTGTGCCACCACACTTGGCTAATGTTTGTGTTTTTGGTAGAGACAAAGTTTTGGCATGTTCGCCAGGCTTGTCTCAACTCCTGACCTCAGGTGATCCAACCACCTCCGCCTACCTTATTGCTAGGATTACAGAGGTAAGCCACTGTGCTCATCCTAAAATTTCACATTTAATACCATGCCTGACATATAGTATGAATTCAGTATATATTCTAATTAATTAATACCTCAGTGAATTCAAGATAGACTTCTTTTTTTATTATTGTATTTTATAGTAAATATAGCTAAAAATCAAAATTTATATGCCAGCATTTTATGTTTAAGTTATAACACTCAAGACTATATCAGATGCAGGATAAGTTATGGCAGATTAACATTTTGACTGATTTAAATTTAAATGTGACATTCACTAAATGTGCAATTATTTTCCTTTAGTAGAACAGCTCAGTTCTTATTAGATTTAGTTTTTTTAAAAAATTAATCCCCTGTATATTTTCTTACAATGCACCTCGAACAATAAAAAAAAAAAAAAAAAAATTACATACCTCAATTTGTAACACAACCTTAAGTTGTGATAAACTTATTTACATGTCAACTTAATTCATTTTCCTATTGAATCTAATGTATGTGATATTGCATGCCCTTCTTTCATGTTTGAAACAATAAGTCATGTTTTATGTTTTATATTTAAATACATACATATTTATAAATATTTATATGTATCAACATGAAGCAATTCCAATAATATGGAAAACATAAATACATACCACCTGAAATCTCATCCATAAATAAATCACTGCTAGCATTTCTACAATTTTTCTTGTAGACATCTTTTTATACACACGTAACAATTTACATAAATGGGCTACGATTCATGCAATGCAGTGACTTTAAGCAAAATAATTAAATTTGTTATAAAGCAAAATATGTAATCTTTAAACTTAAATGGCAATCCATAGCTTAGGGCAAACGTAAGAATAAAAAATGAAATGAAATGAATCTCTTGCTTCATTTCTTCCCAGTTTCCATGTTCTCATCCCCAGCACTCAACTATTTTAGTTGTCTTCTATTCTCCCCATTTTCCTGCTGTAGATATATCACATTAACTTATCCAATCCTTATGATGTACATTTATGCAGTTTCTAAATAGTGTTATTCTAAAATGTATTATGAGTAAATACTCTTGTGCACCCATATTTTTGCAGTCTGATTTTGTTTTTAGTATAATTCCTAGTGAAAGTAATTTCTAATGGAAAAGAGTATGCAATTTTTATATGAACTCATATTAACTCTTCCACTTACTCCATATCCTTATGCTATTTCTTAACCCTCTGTGTATCTGTTTTTCTATGTACATAGAGAAAACTACTGCAGTAGAAGTATCTGATTAGATTGTCAGTGTTGATTGCATGAGCTAATATACATTCATTTTCTTACACAGATGTAGCATTTAATAAATCTAGTCTTTATTTTGATGACTTTTTCCTTTGCTTTAAAATAATTTTAAATTTTCAAATATTCACAGGAATTGTTATTTTTTACTAAGATTTTATGGTTAGTACTCACTTGGGTGGCACATATATTAAAATTGGAATGATACACAGAAGATTAGCATGGCCCTTGCACAAGGATGACATACAAATTCATGAGGTGTTCCATTAAAATTTATTCAAAAATAAATATAATAAATAAATGAATAAACCAATTAATTAAATAAAAACAAGATTTTGTGGTCCTTTCATAATAACCCTCTCCAGTTAAAGCTTTAAAACATTTTTTTACTATCTTGTTTTACTCATTTTATTGTTCTAAAGTCTACTTTGGAATTAGTATTTGATTTGACATTTCTTTTATTACAAATTATAATGAATAATATAATTTTTTTAAACTGTTGTTCCAAATGATATGGACAATTACCCCAATACCAGTTATTGAATAATTCATTCCTTACTCCATTGATTAAAAAATCTATTTTAATCAAATATTACAGTAAATGTCTCCATACTCTCAATTCTGATCCATTGATTGAAATGTAGGCACAGAGTGTGACTGGCCTATTTGATATCCATCACTGGCTCTTGATATTGTTAACATTATCCCAGCTACGTCTACTGAACAGATATGTGAGGAAGGATCAGGGGATGAAACTTAATAGGCCTATATCAGTCACTATAATCCCACCATTTTGCTAGTGTTAAGACAAGGGGTAAGCATGTAAACCCACTTCTGGTAAATGACATATTGAAAGAATATTGCCTTTCTCCATATTAGAGATGACTGCAGGAAGAATATTTTCTTTCCACTCACCGATTCCTTTCCTCATAGATTGCTGTTGTTTAGGACTTGTCTGTTACCCTGGAAGGCGTCTTGTAATGAGGAGACACAGATCCAGAGCTACTGGAAAAAAAAAATACAATGCAAAACTACCCAATTCCAGACAGTTTAAGTAAATAATAGAGAACATTATCTCTTAAACTGTGGTCCCTCAGATATTTTATTATCTTCTGCCAAGCTGATAACATTCCTTTGTTCGTATGCTGGCATCACACTGTTTTCATTGTTAAGACCTCACTAAGGTTCAATATCAGATACAAAAAGTTTTCCACAAATATGTTACTTTTTACCTTTTTTTGTATCACCCTCACATGAGTATTTTTTAAGCAAGAGGTTAGAGTATTTGTTTAAGGTCGCAAAAATATTTTACAATTTGTATTAGGAACTTTAATTACAGTGGATGTGTTTACAAATTTGTAGACAATATATTTAGAAAGTGTATGTGTCTTGGCTAGGAATAAAATATGATTTGCAATTAATTAACATAGGCTCTCATGTGAATTAGTAAAGATTTAAAACTTTCCTCATATAAGGTAAATTTACATCAAAATATTTCTCTTTATTTTCTTATAATAATTTCTAACTGGTCCCTTGACTTATTCCTCATACAGCTATTGCTCTATTTTCTTATAGTTCGTGAGCATACAATGATATCAACCATACATAACAATAATTTTTATAATTTCTTTACTATAGTATTTTATATTACTGTGTTAGTGTATACTGCCATATTAACGTAGCTAATAGGTTTGATGGACTCATGATCGTATTCCTTACTTTAATGGGGACGTTTGATTATATCACTATTAGGCAAAATATTAGGTTTTACATAAAGATATATGTTTTTAATTATTTTAATTATATTGAGATATTCTCTTTTTTTAAGTTTTTAAAAGATTTTATATTTTTATTCAGATCACCCTATGGCTTATTGTATATTAATCTATAAAAATATTGACTTATATTAAGGTTTTTTAAAACATTAATTCATCCTTGCATTTTTGAAATTGTTAAACTGTTTTATTATCTTGTTTATCGTATTTACCACTTATTATATGCTATTTATTCTATATAATCTACTACATTAAATATTGTAGAATTTAATTTATCTTATTATAGTAGCTATAAATATTATTATTTACTGCTTATTCTTTCAATTAATTCTGTAAATACGGTATCACTGTATGATTCTGTTTTCTGATTCTTCATATAATTTAGTGATACTGTATGCTTCTTGAAGCCACTTAAGATGAAATTTCTACAAATGTAAAATAATGAGATTATGTAAGTACCAAGTCAGTGTCTTCTTT
Source organism: Theropithecus gelada (assembly GCF_003255815.1). NCBI lineage: Eukaryota > Metazoa > Chordata > Mammalia > Primates > Cercopithecidae > Theropithecus > Theropithecus gelada. The sequence goes on along the minus strand of NC_037672.1, from coordinate 94,720,425 downwards.
TTTTTTTTAAGTAGGGTTTATTTATAGAACAGTTTTAGGGTTATAAAATTATTAAGCAAAATTTGCAGACAATTCCAAAATATCCCCTCTTCACCTTTCCCCCAATCACAATTTCTCCTGTTATTAACTTTACGCCTTGCTGCAGTACATCTGTTACAATTGATGACACATTATTTATAATTTATTGCTAACAAGCCCATAGTTTACATTAGAGTTACCTCTGTGTGTTCTATAGTTTATGGGTTTTGATAAACATGTGAATAATATTATGTATCCACCACTGTAGTATCATAAAAATGGCTCCACTTTGTAAAAATCTCCTCTGCTATACACCTAATTGTCCCTTCCCCACAGACTGAAACCCCTGGCAACCAGTGACAGTTCCCTGTCTCTATAGTTTTGATTTGCTTACTCAAAAAAAAAAAAAGAAAAGAAAAGAAAAAAAAATCCTGGCTTTATAAGATTAAGTATTGTAATTTTAAAGCAAATATCTGAGTGAGTTAAATTCATCTGAACAGAAATACACTAAGAACGGAAATGTGTAGGTAGGTATGAGCACTTGAGAATGCTGGCTGAAATAATGTGGCTAATGTAGTTGGGCTAATGTTCTGCTGTGTTGCAAATCCACCATCACCATTGGAGCCTATGCTGGATATGAAGGAGAAATAAAGTTTATCTCAATCATTCCAATCTCAAGAATTCAATCTTTCTTTTTCTCTGAAAACTTTCCAGCCTCTAGCAAAATGTATATATCAATGTTTTATGCCAAAATTGTAGGAATGTTTACAATTAGTTGAGATACTTTGCAGGCATTTGCCTCCACTAACTATCTTTGTTGAGATACAGAGCAAGTACTCACGGACAAAAATGGGGTAGGCACTGTGCTAGGCTGTAAAGAGGAAACGGGTAGAAAGTGGAATTGAGTTTTAATAAATAAAATTGTTTGATCTCAAGTCCTTCTCAAAATTTTTACTTACAAGCCATACTAAATGTCTTATATTTCCCTCAGAAAATTGACTAAATATCTATATTTTAATCTGCCTAGGATTTTTCTTGTGAGAATTTAATAGGCTAGGGGTCATGACCCAAACTCTCCAACTAAAAAAAAAAATACAGAATATTTGTTATCTGTTATCTGTACCACTAAACTAATAAATTCACCATACAATATTTTAGTTTACATTCTAGTAAAAAATAAATCAGATTTTTAAATACCTACTCTCATTGATAACCTATATAAATTAATGCTTATAAAATTTGGGTCTTAAACATAAACTTCAGAAACTTTTTGGAGCTTAATCAGCTAATTTCTTGTACTTCTTTGGCAAAATAAGTTGCACAAGAGATGGCTAGAGTTCTAAACATTTATTAAATTGCAGAGAAAAATGTGTAGATGATGACTCACTAGCTTTCATAAAAAAGATTGCAAAAACCTCATAATATTGCCAAAAAATGTGATGTGAAACATTAGTGTTTTTCTATAGTCATCTAGTCATCACAAATGCTATAAAATAAATACTTCAATTAATCTCTATCTTCTCCATTTTTATAACTTAAAATGCTTTCTTGAGAATGAATTGCCTCACATATTGAAAAGGTTTGGAAATATTGCTAGATTAATTATATTTTAACAATCAATATTGAGTAGTGGGCAGGGCATTCTAGGATCAGCCAAAAACAGTATAGCTGCAATTTTTGCCTTTGGGAAATCTGATAAATATTTTAAAGGATATTCTCTAGCATTGTTTTGACTTTTACAACCACAAATACGTTTTCTCCAGAAAAAAAGTAGGTTTGCTTAATATGATTGAAAGTAAATTTCTGTTATTTTCCTATTTGAAAATTAACAGTACCTGGAATTTGTTCAAGTTAAACTGTCATTTCCGAAGGGATAAAACAGGAGCATTAAAAATGATTAATATTTTCACCAGAAAAAGCTAAGGAGAAGAAACAGTGGATTTAAAATACTTCCCACATAATTTATTTAAGTATGTATGATTGATTTTATTTTCATTTCACTCATGTGTGGATATATTTCTCCCCAAGTATGTCATAAACTTTTTAAGATATTAAAGTATATATATTTTATTTTTTTAAAATTGTATCTAGCCCAGTATTAAATATGGAATATATATTTAATTAATACTTAGCAATTGTTTATAGAATTTTTTCTTTTGAATGCAATAAAACTAACCTGTCATAATAGTTCAATGATGGTTTTATTTGTAATATCATCTATTTCTACACAATTCTTTGAAATTTTTTATTATTAGTATTCTATGTCCATGAAAATATGAAAAATAAAATACAAGAAATATTTAAAATTAACAGTTTTTACCCTTAAGGTGTGGATTATAATTCAGCCTATGAATCTAAGATATCATTATTAAAATGGAGATCAATGTTGTTTTACATCCTGATCAATAGCAGTGTAGTCATCATATAGTGCCAATAATATTAGCAACACTTGCACAATAATTACCATATATAGACACAGGCCTAAGCATGTTACCTGGATTATCTCAAGTATTTCTCCTAATAAGTCTTACAGATAAATTTATTTTCTCTGGTTTACATATGAGAGAATTGATTTTTAGTAAGTTGCCAAGTTTTATTTGAGAACAAAACTCATACTCTTTAATTAATTGAAATAAGTATTCTAACTGGGTCCTCCCATTCTCTATCAGGACTTCTTGATTTTATAGTTCACTATTTCTTTTATATTACATCAACAGTCTACTGAGTCTACACCTTTACTACCCATGCTACTCCCTCAACTCATCACACCTCTTTCTGTTCATCTTATAGTATTATAATGACTCTGTTGCATCTAATTTTAGCCCCTTGGCACCTCTCAGTATGACTGCGAAACTGCAAATGTCAGTAAATCGGCCCCTTTCCCTACTTTAAGCCTATCCTGGGAAAGCTGAATGTGACAAGAGAAAAACACCACCATACTTTCAGGGCTTACTTTAAATCAATGATCATTTCATTAAAGCATGCTTATAGTGATGCCAGGTAATCTTATTTCAGTTTAGTGGTCCATTGACTCTCACACACTCCTAGAAGTAACTTTATTAATTTTTCTCTTGTCACATCTTCCAGTCATACCCCCATTGTCATTGTCATTCTCAACTGACCATTTTCTTCCTATTTGACTAAAAACTTACGAGCTGGTGGAAGAGTACTTTAATACAACGCCATCAGCACACTATGCGTGTACTGGAAGCTTTGCCCAGATACTCAATATTTCCTTCTGCTACCAACAACAATCTGTCTGGGCTCCTATCTAAAACCTGTTTCTCTACTTGTGCCCATTATTCCATCCTTTTCTTCCTACTCAAGGACATAGATCTATCAATATTACTATCTCTCCTATCTTTTTCCTACATCATCAATTTTTTTCCTGCCTACTAGAACATTCCTAATAGCATTCAAACTTGCTTACATTTTTCAAATTATTTTTCAAAATTATCACCTTTCTTAATTTTCTCTGTAATCAACCACCACATTTATTACCTTTATTTCAACTCCCACCATACAAAAAAAAATTGCTGTATGTCCTCAATTCCTCTCTTGCCATTCTAAGTCAAGATTATTCCAATGAATGGTTTTTCTACAACTGTTCTTTTGAAATTGCTATATAAAAGCTTTAGCGGCTTCCACATTGTCAAACACTCTATCTTTATTGCAGTTGACAGAAAATTAAACATAGTTGATAATTTGCTTCTCTTTGATGGGTTTTTGTGTTTCCACTTGGCCTCTAGGTCATGTATTTCACTGCCTTCTCCCTTCAAGTCTGCTTTGCTGGTGTTTCTGCATTACTTTGACCACTTCGTATTCAAGGACTACAAGGATTAGTAATTGAATCTCTTCTCTTAATCATCCGCATGCACCGTTTTGGTGATCTCATACAATTCCATTGCTTTAGAATCATTTCGCAGCTAATGTTCATAGAATTTATATCACTGGCTGATAACTATTTTTTGAACTCCAGACTGTTACATTCAACTATTTATTTGGTATCTTCATTTAGGTGTCTAACAGAAGTTAGAAAATTAACATATCCCAAAATGGGTTGCTTTCATATCTCGAAAACTGTTTCTTTTCCATCCAGTGCTATTTCAATTATAGACTACTTCCCAATTTTAATTTCTGATACCAAAACTTAGACTCATCCTTGAATGTTTCCCTTTTCTCTCATTCAAATTCAATTCGCCAGTAACCTATTTGCTTTATTTTGCAAATGAATTAATAATTCTACCACCTCTTAACATTGTCATATCTGCTATCTTAGTCCAAACCATCATTTCTCACCTGGATTATTCTTGCATTTGCATTCTAAATCTTCTCCCCAGTTCTGACCCTGCATTTCTGTTTTAAACACAGCAGCTACGTAACATTTTACAAATTTATTTCATGCTATTAATCTTTTAAATTCTCCCTCTTCAGTGTGTTTTCTTATCAATCAATACAGGGACAGAAGCCCATATGTACCCATCATAACCAATATTTGTTACCTTTCTGACTCTGCCCTTCACTCTCTTCACTACTTCTGTGATCCACACCCTGGTCTACTTGCTGTTCTTCAGGGCACTTGCACTTGACATTTCTTCTACCTATAATATCTTCTGTTCACAAACCTGGTACATCCTATTCCGTTCCTTTATTTATTTTTATTCATAGCACTTTCACTATGTTCTACATGTAATGCTTGTTTCCTCTTCAAGTCTCCCATGCCAATAGGGAAGAAGCTTGAATTTGCCACCGTAGTTCAAAAATGTAATGCCTATTGTTTATAATGTACTAAAAATATTTGCTCAATGAATATATGAACAAAGTAATGAAAGTGATGGAGAAGAAATCTAAATCTAGAATTAACATTAAGGAATACTCAAAGTTGTAACTCTTATCAAACGAGTTCATTTAGGGACTGTTGCAGAAAATGGTTTTCTTTTAATGTTGATCAGTGTAGACAATTCAGATAATTTCCCAAAGTAAGTTTGGTGACAGTGTAAATAAATTGATAATTTACCACATTTTATATCAATGTCTAAGATGATCACATTCAAAACTAAAGAATGTGTAGGCTTTTAGAATAAGTCTGGAGATGTGAATATGTTGTATCTTTCAATTAATTCCAATTCAATTTTTATATCATTTTCTGTGAATGAATTACTATGCAAAGTTGCTGATGCATAATAAACACAAGCACAATATACATAATCTGAACAATGTCTTATATACAAAATCATAGAATTGTAAAATTGGAGGCACTGTTTGAACCTTGGAAGGTATTTCAAGGAAAAAAAAATAAGAGAAACTGTTTTCTTTGGTGCAGGTTAACTAAAGGAGCATATTAAGTATGACACAACTTGAATAGTAATTATAGTCTTCAGTCATTAATTGCCTACTACAAGCCGTTCAATGTTGGTTGGGGTGTGTGTGTGTGTGTGTGTGTGTATTTCACGTGTACAGAAAAGGCCATTTCGAACAGAAGCAAACAATCCTTTTTGATATATTCATAATATCATATTTAATATCGGGCAGGTAGTAATTCATTATTGCTTATTTAGCTAATAAATTTTAAAAAGAAAAAAAGCACTGGTAAAAAGCACATGACATATTTATATAATCTGCTACATATTTGTGATTATGGCACTTTGAAAAGCTTATTTGAAGGGAGAAATAAAATATAATATGTTTTATAATAAAAAATGTCTTGATTATTCAACACTGTATTCTATCTAACAAGTACAGCATTTGGCACATAGGTGCTCAGAAACTATATGAATAAATAGAAGAATTATTCTTTAAGGATGAATATTTTTGTAACACAATTATTTATTTATTAACTCATGAAGACCTATACTTCTGTAATGCTAAATTATTTCCATTTAAACAAGTGAGCATTTCTGAAAGTATGCATATAGAGATGTCAAAACTGTTGCAGACAGCGACATAACCCACTCATTCAAATATGCAATTTTATTCAAAACATTTAAAACTTGTATGATACCATCACAAACCAGTCAGAGTGAGTGCATTATACATTACTGGCACCCCAACACACACCCTGTGGTGTTAATCCTAAAGGTTCTCATCCTCTGGATGTTGATGGGAGGAGGTCCTCAGTGTGATCAAAGTAGTGTGGAGAATGGAGGGAGGAATGTGGCAAGTAGCAGAAAAGAAATAATTCACTGTTTTGTTTGTTTGTTTGTTTGTTTGTTTTAGACAGGGTTTCGCTCTGTTGCCCAGGCTGGAGTGCAGCAGCGTGATCTCGGCTCACTGAAACCTCCGTGATTCTCCTGCCTCAGCTTTCGGAGTAGCTGGAATGACAGGTGCCCGTCACCATGCCCACTAACATTTGTATTTTTGGTAGAGACTGGGTTTGCCATATTTGCTGGGCTGATCTCAAACTCCTGACCTCAACTGATCTGCCCACCTTGGCCTCCCAAATGCTGGAATTACAGGCGTGAGCCACCATGCCTAGCCTAATTTAATATTTTAACAGTGAGTTAAATTACCATAAATTACCATACCACTTTACTCAGGTAAAATATTAGCCTAGAAATAGATGTTGATCAATATGAATGACAAACTTTATAATCAAATAAACAATAGGTAATTAAAAAGATGGAGCAAAATTTTCTCAGGCTTTGGAAAATTTTATCTACAATAGCCACTTTTTAAAGACAAATGTCAAACATTAAAAACTTGCTAATATGGTATTTTTTAATCTTACAAAAATAAGCACACAAAAATGTGCTTCTGAACACTAAAGTTTTGTGAGTTAATGGCCTGAAAACATCTTCCAGATCCTAAACTCATTATTTTACCGTTTTTTTATGATCCGAAAAGATTTTTTCCCAAAATTGTACACAAGGACTATGATGAATCACCCTAATAGAAAATAAACTATTTTTGGAATTTTGTTAATTTACTCCTAGTGAAATTAGTGTTTTCAACTGATTGCCTTTGTTTTCCAATACACAGACTTGCCAGCTGTTTTTATTTTTCAGCAACAGCTTTTATATCTGTGCTTAAGGCAGCAGTTGTTGAATTATTTTTAAATTATTTTGAAGTGCTTATTCTAAAAGTTAATGAAAGCTTTTCTTTCTTTAATTTACTTGGAACAAGTAGTTTATATTGTTTTCTTCCTTTCCCTTTCTTTTTTTACTTCTTTCTTTCACTCTTTTCTGCAAATTGTCTAGGGTAGTGCTCTGACAGTAACTTAGCTATCACAGATTTTTTTCCTTTGTAGGTGGCATTGTTGTGCTTGACGCAAAACAATAGAGTTTTAATAAATTTGAATACGATTAATATATATTAGCTGAATTGCATGCTACTTTCATTTGTAAGGGAAACGGCTGCGTAAGACTTTGTGTTTAGAGATAAGATCAGAGTGCAATGTTTTCTTTAAAATTGAATTTAGAAAAAAAAATTCCTTCTATACATGAGGAATATGACATGCAGGACAAAATTTTCAATGTTTTAATGTCCTGTTATATTAATTATAAATTAATTTTATTTAAATTTGTAATGCTCAAATGATCACACGTTTACAACAGTGAACACTTTGAAAAACTCAAATTACTACATGATGATTGCTGTAAATCAAATAAATTGTAGTGGCCCCAGGGAGAAAATACGTGTTGTTATGGACAGTCAGAAGACTGATTTCCATCAAATACATCTCTAAAAGCACAAGCCAAAATATAAACGGATAATATTTTAGCATTTTTATTTTGTCAGAACCTGCTCACATATTACCGTTGTGTACTAAATACAACTATCAAGCCTTTGCATCCTGATTGTATTTTCTAAGAGATCTATCTTAATATAAAGAAAAAGAAAATTTTTATTTTTATTTTTTTAGAGAATCTGGTTTCTCGAATAATAAAGACATGAATAATTTTATTAAACACAAGTTTTTATACTGATACTAGATCCATAAAGTTCTTAATTCCCACAGAAATTATTGAATGCCTGGAACTTGGATAAATTTTATTACACGTTAATACATTGATTTCTGCTTAAAACTACCCCAAATAAATAAATACTTCATGTACTGGCATAAGTAAATTTTTGAGTACATCAAAAATAAAAATATTTTTTTAAAAAAACAATTGAGGCCTAATGATTGGCGTTCTAGAATAAGGGATGGTGATTCATACTAATTAAGTATAGTCAATATATTTCACCATCATCTGATATGTTGATACTGTTTTCGTCTTTCCCTCCTGTATTGTAATTGAGACCAATTACAGAAAACTTTGTCACTCTAGACATATTTATTCTCACTTGTTAAACTGGGAGATTTCTTTCCTTAGTGTATTTACATGAGTCAGTAAATTTAATTCCTCTTTTTAAAATTTACAATTAGGTCATAGATTTGTTATCTCTCTTATAAATGAATGCAGAGTGTGATTCTAAGATGTACTTTGCCTTCCTCTTATGGTTGCTTTCTACATCTATACCTACTATTTAGATAAGTGCTGTCCAGTAGAACATAAAGTGAGCCACAAATACCAACCACACATGCAATTTAAAATTTTTAGCAGGTTCCTTAAAAAGCATAACAGGTAAAGTTAATTTTATATCCAAATTGTCATTTCAACATTAAACAAATGTAAAGCTCATCGAGGTATTTATAATCATTTTTCACATCAGCATATATTTCATGTTAACAGCATATCTTACTTCAGACCAGGCACAGTTCAAGTGCACAGCAGCTGCATGTGACTACCATAGTGGATAGTGAAAATCTTGACCTTTACTTTCTGCTTTCCTAGTTGTGTTCTATTTTCCCTAAATATTTACAGAAACTTAAGCTTCAAAGGAACAATTCAGTGTGTTCATTTTCATTACTAAAACTTTTACCATTATATCAGTGACCAGTTTAAAAGAAATTTAGAGTAAGTTTAAATAATAAAGCATATCTTTTCGGTAGAAGGGTAGTTTATTTTGATCATCCTTCTAAAAGCAAGTTACTTGAATAAAATAATATCATTCTATTTAATTTAATCCCAGTTACTGAAATTAATCTTCAATATGGAAAAATTATATATGATTATTTGGCAAAAGCTTTTTTTGTGAATTATCAGGATAATTCCCACAGTCATATTTGAGTAGAATGTGAATTCTGATAAAATATCAAGTGCAGAATTTGAAGTGAAATTAGTTTACTCATCTTTGACTACTGATTTTTCCTGTTGTTAGGAGTCTAAAGTGTATTGTAAACCTCCATAAACATTTATAAGGAAATAAACATATTTGACTTGTAGAAATTGAAAAATAAGTTTTTGTTTTAAATTATATAAACCAAATGCATTAAAAATATTTTCAGGTAACATTTTATTTCCTCTTAACCTGCTGCATAAATTTTTATTTGCAAAAATGGAAAAACAATAGTTTCCACTTCATAGAATTATTATGGGGATTAAACAAGATAGAAACCTGTAGCATAGAACGTGTGAAATATGCACATTATTTACTATATTATTATTGAAAATATTTTGTTTTCAGTTCTCTTATAATTGCTATCTGCTGTTTTTACCAACTTCCAAAGCTTCCACATTTCTATTCTTTCTTATGGCTTTTATATGCCCTACATTCTGTATAAGACTACATGGACTTTACACACACACACACACACAAAGCTAGTTCAAATGACTGAAGCAGAGTCATCATTCCCACAATTCTCCAAAAAATATTCAATGTCTTGCATTTTTTATCTCAAAAAAAAAAAAAAAAGTACAAACATCCTGGAACTCATTCCAAAAGCCCAACTTATCTTTTAATCTTCTCATTTACAGCTACCCAATCACCCTAATACTAGTTGTCTCTTCTTCTCCTCTAAACTATCTACACTAATTACCTAGTAATAGAGTGACTACATAATTGAACACTTCAGATTACTTTTGTCTGAGATAAATGCTAAACCATATTGGATATTGGGACAGCAGGCATAAATAAGGACTATCTTGGACAATATGGCACATAAGTCAGCTTATCAACATTGAAGTACTTTAGTTGAGAAGAAATGAGAATTTGAAACTGGTACTTGCAGTATGAATATATCAGAGGAAGATACGTGAGGAGTAAAATGGAGAAACTAGAATTGAGCAGATTGATTAGGAATTAATTAGATCAGTTATTGTCACACTTATGCCCCAATACCTTCAATTCAGAATATCAGTATGAATGAAAGACTATTGTTAGCATCATATGTCAGTTTAAAAGTAATAGATATAAGACAAGAAAATAAACAACACCAAAGTGCAGAGACACAGTGTCTTAAATAAATAATAATTCGGGCGAGGTATGGTGACTCACACCTGTAATCCCAGCACTTTAGGACGTCAAAGCAGGCAGATTGCTTGAGTCCAAGAGTTCAATACCAGCCTGGGCAACATGGCAAAACCTATCTCTATTAAAAATACAAAAAGTAGCCAGACACGGTGCTGTGTGTCTGTAATATCAGCTATTTGGGAGACTGATTGCTTGAGCCTGAGAGGTCAAGCTTGCTGCACTACATCCTAAGCAACAGAGTGAGACCCTGTCTCAAAAACAAAAAAAAAAAGGGGGAAAAAAAGAGAATATTTCAGCCACACTAATCTTTTAAACTGTCTTTAGTCTGGCACTGTAGAGTTCAAGATGTTCCAAAAATATATCTTTTTTTTTTTTTTTTGTAAAGTAGAAAGACTGTAGTAAAACACAATTTTAAGTGTGAAGTATTAGCGTAATATGGATGTTGAGAATCTGGATTTTAGTTTTCTAAGCATATTGTTTGGAGTGTGGTTAATTTGCCCAGGCATATTCATCATCTCCCGAAAAGTCACCTGTTCTTCAAAATATTTATGTGTACCAAAGTTTTTATATTATTAATAATGGAAATAGTTGAAATTTACTGAGTTAATACTATTTTGGAAACTGTACTGTTTCATGTTATAATTATTATTTAATAAAGAAATCATTATTATGGCAATGCTCATTTTAGAGCTGAACAAATGGTGATTTTGAAAAGCTAAAAACAAGATCAAGCTTATACATTTAGTAAGAATCATCGGGAACTGAAATCTGGTCTGCATCCCACCAAGAACCTGTTCTTAACCAATATTGCATATAATAGTTTCTTTCTTTTTTAAATTCATATTTTATTTATTTTTAATTTTTAAAATTTTTACTTTTGGTGTGTACATAATATGTGTATATGTTTATAAGCAACATGAGATATTTTGACACAGGCATGCAATGTGTAATAATCACATGAGGGTAAATGGGGTATCTATCACCTCGAGCAGTCATCCTTTGCATTGCAAACAATTCAATTATACTCTTTTAGTTATTTTTAAATGTATGATTAAATTATTTTTCACTATAGTCACCCTATCATGCTAGCAAATTCTGGGTCTTATTTATTCTTTCTAACTATTTTTGTACTTCTTATTCTGTAATTAAACATAAAGTAAGTAGTGACATTATTACTAAAATAGCAGTAGTATTTCTTACATAATAATTGATAGAAAATGTTTTATTATAAAGTTATTAGATATAGCTCATATATTTATTTCAAATATATAATCTATATTTGATCATACTGTATATATTTAAGGTACACATGATGTTTTTATATACATGAACATAGCTAAATGATTGCTTCATTCAAACATGGGAATATGTCCAATATCTCACATAGACCTTTTATGTGGGTAGGGTAAAAGTACCTAAAATTTCTTCCTTTAGCAAATGTCCTATCTATGATACAATAGTACTAATTACAGTCCTCATGCTACACATTAGATCTCTAGACTCATGCATCCTGCATAACTGTAGCTTTGTACACTTTTACCTCCATCTCCTCATTTCCTCCACCCCCTGCTACCGAGATCATGCAATAGTTTCCTTGTATCTCTTTCTTCTATTTACTGAGATGTTCTAGTAACAATGACTTCTCAGTAGCAATGAGCCTCTATAGAACCAAATATTAACATCTAAACAAAACTCTCCAGTAAAATGAACAAGTGCTCTGCATTAGCCCATTTCTATACTGCTATAAAGAAATGTGTGAGACTGGGTAATTTAAAAACGAAAGAAGTTTAATTGACTCATGGTTCAGGATGGCTGGGGCAGCCTCAGGAAACTTACAATCATGGTAGAAGATGAAGGGGAAACAAGGCACCTTCTTCACAAGACAGCAGAAAGGAGAAGTGTGGAGGTAAGGGGGAAGAACTCCTTATATAATCATCAGATCTCATGAGAACACATTAATTATCACGAGACTATCATGGGGGAAAGCGCCCTCATGATCCAGTTCCCTCTATCTGGTCTCTCCCTTGACATGTGGGGCTTACTGAGATTATGGGGACAATAATTCAAGATGAGATTTGGGTGGGGACAAAAAGCCTTACCATATCAGGCTCCATGAAGAAGCAGTTGATGTTAAAACAGAGGCAATAAATTATCAAAGAAAGTACATACTTCCTAAAAATTTTACTGGATAATTGGACATCTATATAGAGAAAGTAAAATTTAGCCTCTTTATAACCCTATACATGACAAATAATTTGAGATCAATCTTAAGCCTGAAAGAAAGTATTGGAACCCCAATGTTGGCTCCATTTAATGAAACAAATGCAAGACTGGAAAAGATGAAACACTTTCCAAGTAACATAACTGCATCCTAAAGTAAATATGAAGAGTATTCATGGGAAATACAAAAGTATCCAGCATTCAACAAAGTCAAATTAAATCTCTGGCACTAAAACAAATTGCCAGCCATGCAAAAATATAGTGAAAGGTGATTCATAATGGGGAGAAAAATTAAGCAATTGAAACCAATTCTGAACAGACATAGGTGTTAAATAAAGCAGACATAGGTGTTAAATGAAAGCCTTCAAAATTTTAGAAGAACATATAGAAAAATAATTTTACATGTTTAGAGTAAGCAAAGATTTTTTAAAGACTAATTCTACAAATCATGAATCACTTCAAAAAGAATAAATATAATTTTATAAAAATTGAAATTTTATTATCTCCCAAAACATTACTCAAAATAAATAGGCAATTAACAAGCTGGAATAGAAAATATTTACAATACATAAATCTGAAATAAGATTTAATCTTTAATACATGAGAAATGCATATTGATCTGCAATTAAAAAAAAACCCAACAAATTAAAAGTGAGCCAAACAATGAATAAATATTTCTCAAAAGATGATACTCTAATATCATATACACCACATATATGTATACATAAAATGGCATTTAATATTTTTAATCAGAAAAATCTAAAATAAAACAAAAATAAATTATTTCACAGTGTAGAATTCTCAAAACAAAATGACTGATAATTCATTCTGTACAAGTATAAAATATTACAGCCACATTGAACTATGGTTTGATATTTTCTTAAAACATTAAAAATGCATCTTTAATTCTGCATTTTCTCTCCTTTCTACTTGTCAAAAAGAATTGAAAATATTTCTTACAAAAATATGTAAAGAAATGTTCGTAATCACCTTATTCTGTCAAGGCTAAAGCTAGAAATAGTCAAAATCATTTAAAAAATGAATTAAAGAAAGCTATGCTCATATCTAATAAGTAACAAATTATTGATTCATATATTTGAAAACATGGGTCTATCTGGAAACCATTGTGCTGAGCAAAATAAAGTAGACACAAAATGTTGTATATACATGTATATACTCAGACGCACCAGGTTCAGCCTTGAACAGCATGGGGTTAGGGGCACTGAACCCCTGCACAGTCAAAGATATGAATATAACTTTTGAGTCCGTAAAAACTTGAGTATTAATAGCCTACTGTTGATCAGAAGCCTTACTGATAACATAAATAGTTGATTAACACATAATTTTTATGTTATAACTACGGTATGCTATATTTTTACAATAAAAGTAAGCTGGAGAAATGAAAATGTTATTAAGAAAATCATTAGAAGGAGAAAATATATTAACTATTCATTTAGGAAGTAGATCATCATAAATGTCTGAATCCTCATCAACTTCACATTGAGTAGGCTAAGGAGGAGGAGAAAGAGAAGGGGGTAGTCTTGCTTTCACTGGAATGGTGGAGGCAGAAGAACATTCACAAATATGTGGACACCCACAGTTCAAATTCATGTTCCTCAAAAGTCAACGGAATGCATAAAATTCCATCTGTATGAACTATTAAAAAATTAAAAATTACTCAACATCTCAGAAAACAGGAAAAAGTTGTGTCTGCCTGATGGCAGAAGCTATAAAGAGAACAAGGGAACTTACTGGGATGATTGAATTTATTTTTCAATTTTATTTGGGGTGATAAATTTTATTAACCTAAGCACTTAAGATCTTTACACTTGAGTATATGTAAAGTATGTCACATTAGAAAATTAAAACTAGGAAATAGAATAAATACTTTGTTATAGATTGACACAGAATGATCAAAGTATATAACTTTGCAGAATGGTATATAAAAGAAAATTTTGCCTACATATTGACAGCCTATACCCTATACCCTATATCTCATAACAATCTCATTTTTATGAGATTTTTCAAAATCTATCCCAAACATTTCAGTTTAGAGATACGAGAGATCACAATCTTGACAAAAATATATCTCTCTATATTTAAAAGGTGAAAAAAAAATTAGAATTAGAGGAAAATACATGTTCAGAAGCATTTTGCAGCATGCACACACACATAACAGACACACTGATAGTAACTCTCTATAATCTATATGATTTTACTTAAGGGGTTCGTGAGAAGTTAATGAACTATCCTTTTAAGGATAAGTAAAACAAAAAATAAAAGCATTGAGACTCAGATTGAATTGAGTTGAATGGATTTACCTTGAAATTCCTTTTATCAATAAAGGGATTAAATATAATTTTTCTTTGTCTTTTTTCAGAGTAACTTTCTTAAGTCAATTTAAATCCTTAGCTTTTTTTCTGAAGAAAACCAAAGCAAATAGTTTTTAAATTATTTATAATAAGTATGTGATTATGACTTTTTATTAGTTTTAAAACCCTATTTTATTCCGTAGTTTTGTTTCCATGGTAGCACTTGGAAATATCTGCTTTTTGTAACTTAGAGCATGAAGAAAAATGACATGTGTTTGCAAGAAGCATCCAGACAATTCATAGTTATTTTTTTAAAATTTATAAATTATTCCTCACCTCAGACTAGAAAACTGAGGAGATCCAAGAATATAAATATTGACTTTGTCTATTTTCACCAGCCAATGAGCCATTTTAAGTTTTTTTTTTCTTTTAATCATTTGAGGTTGGTCAATATTATATAGAAAAAATAAACAAATATCATTAAATTTGAGGTCAGAGAGAATATATTAAAATCCCTCAAATTTTGCTAGTTGAATGGCTATGCACACATGCTTTAATTCCTATGGATCTAGTGTTCCTCATTTGTAAATAAGAGAGGAACTCCTGTTGTTGGGTTGTGCAGTGCCTGGCAAGTGTCTGACAAAATGCAGACATTCAACAAACTATCATGCATTTTGCATACATTCCACAGATAAATATTTGTAATTATAATATGTCTTATTGACAAAAAGTATAGTAAGATGAGTAAGATGTAAGATGTAAGATGTAAGTATAGTAAGATGAGTAAGATGTAAAATGTATAGTAAGTATAGTAAGATGAGTAAGATGAGACAAGCAGTCATAGCATTAAGCACAGTAAGGGCAGGATAGGTATGTGGCTAAGAAAAGTCCATCTTTAGGGACTACAACACTAAGCACACAGCACTTTACAGCCAATGATTTGGGAACTTACTCTGAATTATTGATGGATTAAATTTATCACACTGGTTATTAGTGAGAATATCATTTTTGACATATACTATGATACCTGTAGTATATATAACTTGAACTGTGAAACAGAATGTGTATAATAAACTAGTGAAGAAAAGGTCATAGTCTTGTAACCTACTAACATTTCAGGGACATTTTAATATCTTTATGAGTTTTTTTTTTTTTTTTTTTTTTTTTGCCAATTTTACTTCCACAAACAATGATTATAATGGTGAAGACAGAAACTAAACACAATCAGTGTAAATAAAATGACAATTATTATGCTTTCATAATTCTAGGTGGTTTTTCCTGTGTCTGTCCATTTTTGCTTGTCCACAAACTTTCTCAGAAAAAAAAAAAAAAGAGAAAGGCAAAATGAACGCTTTGGAACATGAATAGCATCACACTTTCCAGTGACTTTCAATCTCTTTCCTGGTGAAAGTCAAATTCCTTTCAGTGTCTATAAGATAACAGGAAGATAGTATCTGGTGTGTCATTGCTTATTGTCCTCATCTCCTTATTTTTTCTTCCTAGCATATTTAACTCCAGGCACTTGAATAAGATAAACAAAATCCTTGCCCTCATGGGAATTATAGCAAAACAAATTTAGATAGACAAAAGTCACAGAAACAAATAAATACTTAGTTAATTTCAGATAATGTATCTGTTATGAAGAAAATAAGCCTGTACATAGGGTAATCTGAGGCACTTAATAGAATGGCTACTTGAGTTATGGATTGAGAATAAACTGGGAATAATGAAGCACATGGCAGAAGGTCAGAGATGACTCTATGTGAACAGCCTATAAATTGGTAGAAAGCAGAGTGACTACTTTTTGTTCATATTTTGCTAATTTATTTGAAAAATCACATGAAACTGAAAACCACTCATTTTTAATTCCCTATCTTGCAACTTCAGGCTAATTTGAGTTAAACTAGTCAGACTCTTTTATCAATAGTAGAATATATTAGAAACAGGCAAATAAAATACGTAAAACTTTATCAGAATTGTTGTAACTATGAAAGCCAAATGATAAATGCACAAAACTTAAATGGTTTATATATCTATAATACGATCTTGTCATTACATGAGTTTTGATGCAACCGTGGTAAACACATTCTTCAATAACATGCATCTAAATTGTTCCAGTTATTTGAATAAACAGAGTTTTGCCCTACCAGGGTGCTGTCTGTAAAACTGTATATGAATGGACGTATCCAGACCTCATTTTTAATAATAGACAATTGCAGAGCTGTAACCTTTCAAATCAGTGAGGCATTTACAAGAAGTTTGAATATAGTCTCAGAGATAACTAGAAAAGTTTTATTCTGAGTTGATTTTGTAGCTCGTTTACACTTTTATTATCTATAATATATTGTTTTAATGTAAGTTAATTTAAATTTCAACTCTTCTTATAGTTCAAGAAAAAATTACATTTTATATTTAAATTTGAATTATACAATGCAAAAATCCTGATACATCAACGTGAAACACTATGGGTTTCATGAAACCTTTTGAAAAACCACTGGTATGTGTTAACCTAGTTTTCAAAATACTTTGTCCTTCATTTTGAAAGCCACACAGTTCACTCCATAGAAGTTTTCACTCTCAACTTTGCCAATAATATATTGAGAGCTAAATCCCAATTAATACTCTACCAAAAAACATTTAAATAAATTCACTATGACTTCATTTGGTCAATATATGAATGTTTTAAGTGACTCGAAATCATGTAATTGGGAAGCATTTTATTCTCACATGAAGAACAAGTGTTCAATAAACTAATAGATTTTTTATTATTGTACTTGCGATATAAATTGCAGCATTTAAGCTTAAGCTCTGCAGCTCCCTAGAATGTAACCTACTGTCCTTGAAATATTAATAGAGTTGAAATTATAAAATTTCCTCCAAGATGAGCTTGTTATGTTTCTCCCTGAGTATCTGGGGATGTGTCTCTGTTATCTTTTCAGAATACCGTGAAAATGCCCTGAAGAGGCAGATGTTTCTAAGGGGACTTCAGACCTTTTTAAGAATAATGTCTACAAGGTTGTTAGAGGATGCAATGTGATATGACATCCTCTCCTGATGATTCTCAAATCTCATCATAAATTAGAGTAAACTGAGCAGTCTTTAAAAATCATCTCAGTAAACGTTTAAAACTACAGATACTGTGTTGAATAGGTACTTACTGTTAGTGCTTTCAGGGAGTGGATCCTTGAATTAAAATGTCCCATCTGGCATATTAAAAGGGTATATAGCAGAGTGCATAAATGCACCCATTTTTAAAAACATCCCGAGTATGCTTATACTTATACAAATTCGTTTATATATAAATAATTTCTAGCAGAAAATTTCACATACATAATTCTCACATGTCAACTAACTTAAGCCCAGAGCTTTCATCCATCAATTTCTTAGTGTGTCCCCACACACTAGGTGCTATTGCATATATTCTTTTCACTCCATCCTACAACACTGTCTTAATTCAAATATGTTAGTAACTCATTTTTACTTTTTATAATTAAAAATAAAATCTGATTTTTCTGTACTTGATCAAAGGTAAATACTAAATAATTAACAATGACTTGGGATTCTAAAACATTGATTTTAACTATGACTATGATAATAATAGAATTCTTGATTCCTCTTCTCTTTAAGGTTTAAACACTGGCTCTTGCCTACTTGACACTAAGTATTAGATACTTTTATCTTCAGGATGATATTGCTGGAAAGTTGCTTATAAGGCTTGTAATATAATTGAGAGGGTACTGGCTTTGCAATTCAAGGGTCTTATTTTCTCTCCTACCACTTATGCATTCTACTTCATGTTATTTTCAATTTAACCCCTTTAAGAAGTAACGCATTGCAGAAACTCTTAAAAAGTTAGGCAGAAATTAAAAATTAAGCAAAATGATGACTGCATGTCTTTTTAGGTGAAAGTGAAGTCTTAACAGGTCCATCTAATAATTAATTAATAAGGAAACGTGACTTTTATTCATTTTCTATTTACCATTAGTTTGGAATCAGACTTTCTAAAATATCATAATACTTTGTCAATTTGTGTCTGGTAGAGATACAAATTATTTCTATGCAGTGCATTACACAATCCCAAAAGTAATAGTTTCATTTTCTTATAATCCTATTAACTAAGTTTGTATCTAAATTACTGATCTGTCTCTAGAATTTTTTTTCAGTATCTTTATATACGTAATCTGCTAAACATCTCTTCTGAACCAAAGTACTATTATGCAGTTTCTGTCATTCATTTATGATCTAAATGTTTCCCATGGTCACTCTATATTTGTGTTAGAGTCATATTTATAAGGTTTTGAAAAATATACTTTGATAAAAACTATCAATAAATCTTGAAACTGCTGTGGGGAGATTTTTTCCTCGCCATTTTTCTAAGATTTAGGTTTTGTTTTTGTTTTGTTTTGGTTTGCTTGCAATTTCCAAATTGTGGGGAAACTACTACAGCTTTGCAGTCATAAAGGATTTTACTTAAAATATACTTTTAGCACGGATCCCAATGCATTATGGATAATGCGTATTAGAGGGTAGTATTTGTTCCCTATTCCTGATTTCTCTAGAAAGATGTGGAGAGATTTCACTGGAACATTTCATCTCCCTCCTCTTCCTCTTACTCATGATGCCTATGAAAACAGCGAGAGACATTTTCTGATTGGTAAGTTTGGGGAAAAGTAACAGGTTATGCATGTTGCCTCCAGGGACGTGTTATCTCTCACTACATGAAAAGTAAACCCCTTATAGCAGCATGATTTATAACAGCATGATTTATAATCCTTTTACCTGATGTAAATGATGAGTTGATGGGTGCTGACGAGTTGATGGGTGCAGCACACCAACATGGCACAAGTATACATATGTAACAAACTTGAACGTTATGCACATGTACCCTAGAACTTAAAGTATAATAATAATAATTTTAAAAAGACTATAAAAAAAAAAAAAAGAAAAAGTAAACCCCAACCCACGTTGTAGGGATTAGGTGTGAAAGCCTATTAAATTATCACGGGAGTCTTCTTAATACTGCTGTCTTTATCTGTGATAAAGGGGACATTCTGGACTTCATTCTATACTTCTTCATTTATTATCTGTTCAGAATTATGTCACGAAAACTATTTATTATATTGGGTGACTCCCTTCAGAATCTCCAGCATTTTGTAATCATTTATGCATAAAATATCACCTCCCATGAAAAGAATAATAAGGTACAGCTACAGTGTTCTCTTTCAATTATTTTGTTGTAAGTCTCAGAATTAATTACCTTAGTATTTCCTCAGAAAACCAAGTCAAATTAAATTTGATGTGTATGAAAATCACATTATTATATCTATAATAAATAGTTACTTTAAAGAAGGTTTCTTTTGGAAAGGAAATGAGATTTAAAAATCCTATAAATATTAAAGACTTTCCATGAGGCTATACTTTACCTAATTTTGGCCCAATATTTACTGTAACAGTCACTGACTTGAAGTACATAAAAACAATTTCACAGGGAAAATTCAAAAGGAGCTCATTCTTATTTAACCTGTGGTAGAGTTTTATCTGAGCAAGAAGGGTTTTTTTTTATTACTTTAGTGCTTTCCAAAAAGGTTTCAACAAATAGATTAAGTGATGTTAAAAGTAGGGAAGCCAGGACTATAGATGTACAGCCAGGTTGAAGCTTTTTCTTCAGCATGTCAAGGTAGTTTGTTTGTTTGTTTGTTTGTTTTTCACATGCTGGTATTTATTATTATTTTTTGGATCATATTATATATTTTTATGTGTACAAATTTATGGATAGATTGCATATTTATTAAGGCAGAGCTTTAAGGGTATCCATTACCCAAATAATGCACATTGCACCAATTAACTGATTTCTCACCATCCACCTCATTCCCACCTTTGCACTATTTGGAGATTCCATTCTATATCATTCCACTCTTTTTGCCCATCTATGTGTACACATATTTTAGCACCCATTTATGAATGAGAACATGTGATATTTGACTTTCTGTGCCTGGCTTGTTCCACTTAAAATAATGATCTCCAGTTCCATCTTTGTTGCTTCAAAGGACATGATTTCATGCCTTCTTATGGCTGAATAATATTCCATTGTGTATATATGTGACATTTTATCATTGATCCATTGATGGACACAAGCTTATTCTGTATCTTTGCTATTTTGAATAGTGCTACAATAAAGGTGAGTACAGGTATCTTTTTGATATACTGATTTCCTCTCGGTGTGTACCCAGTAGTGAGACTGCAGGACTGAATGATAGTTCCATTTTTAGTTATTTGAGAAATCTCCATATCGTTTTCCATAGAGGATGTACTAATTTATATTCTCACCAAGAGTGTATGAGTTCCTTTTTCTCTGCATCCTCTCCAACATCTGTTATTTTTTGTCTTTTTAATAATAGCCATTCTGACTGGGGTAAGATGATAACTCATCAGCATATGAAGTTTTGCAAAGTGCTATCATTATATCTTCAAAGAAACTGTTTAAAACTCCACATATACCCTTATAAAAGACACACTCATTACTGACATTATATATGTTTTCCATTTATCCTAGAGTTCTTATATAGCATACATTACAATAACAGCATATTAGAGTACCACAATACAATATCAGCAAATCTTATTGTGAGTTTACTGTGTAGCAGCCTGGGTGAAGTACTGAGAGTGTATTTAATTCTTCCCATAAATCTATGCATCAAGCACAGTTATCATTCCTATTTAAAAATGTGTATCCCAGGAAATAGGGAAGTTAAGCAATTTGTCCAAAGTTGAACAGATATAAAGGCTTACACAGCTTCTCAATTCATATATTTTTAAGTAAAAAATGGTTGCTCTTAATAATGACACTCTGCTAGTTTCCTTGTATAAATTACACTAGAGTAAGGGCCCAGCATCACAAACATCTGAAGGAAACTGTCACACTCCACAACTTCCCCAATGGTTGCTGAAGGGGTCCAAGTAATCCAAGTGACAACCCTCCAGGGGAGTCAATTAAATTAAGGTAAACTTTGACCAGTGAAGGACAGATGATAGAAGAAAGATAGCAGAGAAATTCTCTTTTCTTCCATACAGTATCTCTAAAGACATCCATTGTATCTTGGTAATCAAACATTCTTGTCCTAAATCTGTGGACAGTTTTGTAACTGGTTCTTTGTTTGTAGCATCTCCTTCCCTGCCTCACACTCCTATTTTCCTCACTCATGTTTCCCTGGCATTTCACTTTTCAGTAAAATGTAAGCACCTCATTGTCTGGCTCATGTTTTGTCATTTCTAGATATCTTAATAAAACACTTCATATCCTACCTGTCTCATACAATACTGTAAAGGAATTTAATAACCTATCATCACATAATATGACTTCTAAAAAGCATTTGTTTATATGCATACACAGCAATGTACACAATGTGGAAACTCAAGGAATATTTGTTGAATGAGTGAGTATTCACCCACATACACTTATATACAGCACATAATATGATGGATAGAAAGTTATAATACTAATATATAAGCTAATATTAATTTAGTTTTTATGTGTTATGTATATTTGAGAGTGTAAGCCACATAATGCAATTTAATCTTTTCAGCATGCCTATGAGGGAGTTATAAATAATTATTCCAACATTTTAATAAATTTTAAAAGACACTTAAAAGAACTTATCCAATTCTGCATATTATACATCTCATTTGCAAAATACCTTTCGGTCACCAATGAAATGGGCCTTAATTTTACTCTCTCCTATTATATCCTGCTTTATTTTGCCTTACTAAAGCCATAATTAATTAAAGATATTTCCTCTGCCTTCTAGAAAGCTCTGTGTTTACATGGCTTCTAGTAAGATTGCTAGATGCTAAATTGCAGAATGGCAAAGAAGGTAAAGAATTTTTTAAAATTAGCAAATTTAGCAAATAAGCAATTCATGAATATTTTTGAAATGATATTATCTCATTTTGTAGAAACAATTACTATAGCCATTGTTTTCATTCTTTGTATAACAAATCAGAGGAATTACCAGTGCCATCAAGGAATCATCTTATACTCAGAAAAAAGAAAGTATATTCATAATTTTCAAAATAACCCACTTTATACATTTTTTAAAATTCTATATGTATTTTGGGTGGATGAGGAAGGGGTGTCTTCTATAAATTTTATTTTACTGTGGTAAGAACACTTAACATGAGATCTACCCTATTACCAAATTTTAAGTATAAAATACATTGTTGTTGACTACAGGTACAATATTGTATTAGCATATATCTAAAGCTTATTCATCTTGTTTAACTGAAAGTTTATACACATTGATTAGTAACTCTCAATTTTCCCTTGTCCCAGCCGCTGATCACTATCATTCTGCCTTGAAATTATGAATTTGACATTTTAGATACCTCATGAAAGTGGAATCATGGAATATTTACCTTTCTGTGACTGGCTTAGTCCATTTAGCATAATGTCCTCAAGTTTCATCTACTTGTGACATATTGCAGAATTTCTTTCTTTCTTAAGGATGAGCTGTATTGTGTTGTATACATGTAACACATTTTCTTCATCCATTCATCTGTTGAGAGATATTTAGGTTGTTTCTACATCTTGGCTATTGGGAATGCTGCTGCAATAAACACAGGAGTGCTGATATTTCTTGAGAATCATAATTTCAAGTGATGGATAAATATGCAAAATGAGACTGCTGAATATGGTAGTTCTATTTTTAATTTTTTGAATAACTCCATTATGTTTTCCAGAGCAGCTGCATAATTTTGCATTCCCACTAACAGTGTACAAGATTCTAGTTTCTCCACATCCTCATCAGCTCTTAGAGTCCTTTTGGTTTTTTGATAATAGCCATTGTGACAGTTGTAACGTTATATTTCCTTATGGTTTTGATTTGTATTAACCTGATGACTGGTGATATTGAGTATTTTTTCATTTACTCATTATCCATTTGCATGCCTTCTTTGCATAAATGTCTATTCAAGATCTAGCTGATTGTTTGAGATAGTATTTTTTGGTATTAAATTGTAGGGGTTTCTTATACATTTTGGATATTTACCTCTTATTAAGTATATAATTTGCAAATATTTTCTCTCATTTTGTAGGTTGCCTCCTCACTCTGTTGATTGTTTATATCACTTCGGGGAAGATTTTTAGTTGGTGTAGTCCAATTTGTTTATTTTTGTTTTAGTTGTCATATCCATGAAATCACTGCCAAGACCAATGTCATGAAGCCTCACTCTTATGTTTTCTTCTAGCTCTGTAGTTTCAGATGTTGTGATCAAGTCTTTAACTCCTTCCTGAGTTGATTTTTGTGTATGCTGTAAGATAGGAGTCACATTTTATTCTATTGCATGTGAAAATACAGTTTTCTCAGCACCATCTCTTGAGGAGACAATACTTTTATTACTGTGAATTCTTGCCGCTCTTGTCAAAGATTATAAACTTATATGTGTGAATTTATTTTTGTACTCTACTCTGTTCCATTTGTTTATACCTGTCTTTATGCCAGTGCCATACTGTTTTTATTACTGTAATTTTATATATCTTAAAATCAGGAAGTGTGTTGTCTCCAACTTCGTTCTTTCTCCAAATTGGTTTAGCTCTGTTGCCTTTTGTGGATTCATATGAAATGAATAGTAGCTGTTTCTATTTTAATGAAAATGTTATTGGGATTTTGAAGGAAACTGTAGGCTAGGCGCGGTGGCCCACGCCTGTAATCCCAGCACTTTGGGAGACCGAGGTGGGCGGATCACAAGGTCAGGAGATTGAGACCATCCTGGCTAATACGGTGAAACCCCGTCTCTACTGAAAATACAAAAAAAAAAAAAAAATTAGCCGGACATAGTGGCAGGTGTCTATAGTCCCAGCTACTTGGGAGGCTGAGGCAGGAGAATGGCGTGCACCAGGTAGGCGGAGCTTGTAGTGAGCCAAGATGTCGCCACTGGGCTCCAGCCTCGGTGGCAGAGTGAGACTCGTCTCAAAAAAAGAAAAAAAAAAAAAAAAAAAGAAAGAAACTGTATTGATTCTGTGAATCTCTTTGGGTGGTTAGACATTCTTAACTATATAAAAGCTTCAATCCATGAAAATGTAATGTCTTTCCATTTTTGTGTCTTCATTAATTTATTTCATGAATATTTTACATTTTTTAGTAAGTTTTTCACTTTTAGTTAAGTATATTTCTAGGTTTTTAATGCTTTTTATGTTATTATAAATGAGATTGTTTTCCTAATTTCCTTTTAAGATAGTTTGTTGCTTGTGTATAGAAATGCCACTAAATTTGTATGTTGATTTTATATTCTGTACTTTTAATGAATTTGTTTATTAATTTTAACCGGTTTTCAAAATTGTTAATGGAGTCTTTAGGGTTTTCTTTACATGAGATCATGACAACTGCAAACAGGAACAATTTTACTTCCTCTACAATTTGGCGGCCTTTTGTCTTCTTTTCTTGCTTAATTATTTTGACTAGGACTTCTAGGACTGTGTTGAATATAAATAGCAAGGGTGCACATCTTTGCCTTATTCTTGAGTTTGGTGGAAAGCTTTTCAAATTTTCACAGTTGAGTATGTTGACTGTGTGCTTTTCATATATGGCCTCTATTATTTTGAGGTAATTCATTTTCATTTATAATTTGATAAGAATTGTTATTATGAAAGCGTGTTGAAATATCTTTTTCTGCATCTGTAGACACAGTTATGTGATTTTTATATTATATTGTGTTGACATGATGATTAATCAGATTAACTGATATACATATGTTGAACCATCCTTTCATGCTTGCATGCCAAGGATAAGTCGCACTTGGTCATGGCGTATAATTCTTTTAATGTGTTGTTGGATTTCACTTACTAGTATGATATTGAGGGGTTTTGCACCTATTTAAGTCACAATATTAATCAGTTTTTTTTTTTTTAATCTTGTGATGTATTTGTCTGACTTTGGTATGAGAAAAATGCTGGCCTTATAAAGTGACTTTAGAAGTGTTTCCTCCTCTTTGCTTTTTGAAGAGGTTGAGAAGAATAGGCTTCAATTTTTCTTTATATGTTTGGTTGAATTCACCAGGGAAGCTGTCTGGTTCTGGGATTTTATTTGTCACAAGACTCTGAAATACAGTGTGAATTGCGGTACTGGTTACAGATCTTTTCAGACTTTCTGTTTTTTTCATAATTTAGTATGGATAGGTTTTTAGAAATTTATGTATTTCTTCTAGGTTATCCAGTTTGTTAACCTATGATTTTGTAATAGTATTTTATGATCCTTTTTAGATCTGTGGTATCAGTTGTAATGTTTTTCTGTTTCATTTCTGCTTCTAATTATTTGAAGCATCTCTCTCATTTTTAAATTAGGTAAGGGTTAGCGAACTCCTGCCCATTTTATTTATTTTTTCAAAGAAACACCTCTTGGTTTTGTTTTTTTCTATCATTTTTCTATTTTATTAAGTTTTGCTCTAATCTTTACTATTACCTTTATTCTATTAACTTTGCTCTTAGTTTCCTCTTTTTCTAGTTCCTTGTGTAAAGTTAGGTTATTTATTTGAAATCTCTTTTTTTGTGTGCGTGTGACAGTTTTTGACATGTAGCTCAATTTGTTTGATATAAGTCTAGGTAGCTGGTGTGGTGGCTCATGCCTATAATCCCAGCATTTTGGGAGGCCAAGGCAGTTGGATTGCGTGAGTCTAGGAGATCAAGACCAGCCTGGGCAACATGATGACATGCCATCTCTGCAAACCATACCAAAAAATTAGCCAGGCTTGGTGACATGTGCCTATAGTCCCAGCTACTTGGGAGGCTGAGGTGGGAGGATTGCTTGGGCCCAGGAAATCAAGGCTGCAGTGAGCTGCAATTACACCACTGCACTCCAGCCCAGGGGAGAAAGTGAGACCCTGTCTGAAAATACACAAAAATAAAAAATAAGTAAAGATACTCCTCCTCTCTTTTGGTTACTATTTGCATTGAATATGTATTTTCATCTTTTCACTTTCAATACTGAAAGACAACAAGTCTTTCAATACTGTTGGATTTTTTGTTTGCTTTATGCATTCAGCCACTTTCTATCTTAATTAGGGTATTTAGTACATTTGTACTTAATATGATGATTGATAAGACAAGTTTTACTATTTCTATGCTCTTCATTTTTAAAAAAATTTCCATTGGTTTTTGGGGAACGCATGGTGTTTAGTTACTAGTTACATGAGTAAGTTCTTTAGTGGTGATTTGTGAGATTTTGGTGTACCCATCACTCACTCAAGCAGTATACGCTGTACCAAATTTGCAGTCTTTTATCACTCACCCCTCTGCTATCCTTACCCTCAAGTCCCCAAAGTCCATTGTATCATTCTTAGGCATCTGCATCCTCATAGCTTAGCTCCCACTTTATGAATGAGAACATACAATGTTTGGTTTTCCATTCCTGAGTTACTGCACTTAGAATAATAGTCTCCAGTTCCACCCAGGTTGCTGAAATACCATTATTCCATTCCTTTTTAATGACTAAATAGTATTTCATTATACATTTACATATAATCTATATTTTTGCACTTGCAAATTGTGCTGCTAAAAAATATGCATGTGCAGGTATTTTTTCATGTAAGGACTTCTTTAGCTCTGGCTACTCAGTAGTGGGATTGCGGGATCAAATGTTAGCTCTACTTTTAGTTTTTAAAAAAATTCTCCACACTATTTTCCATAGTGTTGTCCTAGTTTACATCCCCATGAGCAGTGTAAGAGAGTTCCCTTTTCACCACATCCCTGCCAACATCTATTATTTTTTAACTTTTTGTTTATGTCCATTCTTGCAGGAGTAAGCTGGTATTGAATTGTGGTTTTCATTTGCATTTCCCTGATTATCAGTGGCGTTGAACATTTTTCCATATGTTTGTTGGTCATTTGCATACCTTCTTTTGAGAATTGTT
Organism: Theropithecus gelada; assembly: GCF_003255815.1. Taxonomy (NCBI): domain Eukaryota; kingdom Metazoa; phylum Chordata; class Mammalia; order Primates; family Cercopithecidae; genus Theropithecus; species Theropithecus gelada. The sequence continues at coordinate 94,692,679 of NC_037672.1, read as the reverse complement.
TATTCATGTCCTTCATCCATTTTTTTGATGAGATTGTTTGATTTCTCTTGCTAATCTGAGTTCCTTATATATTCTGTAATTTATTTCTTTGTTGGATGCAGAGATTGTAAATATTTTCTCCCCATCTTTGGGTTATCTGTTTACTCTGGTGACTGTTTCTTTTGTTGTGCAGAAACCTTTTAGTGTAATTAAGTCCAAATTATTCATCATTGTTTTTGTCGCACTTTATTTTGGGTTCTTGGCCATGAAATCTTTGCCTAGGTCAACGTCTGTAAGTGTTTTTTGATGTTTTTTTTTAATAATTTTTATGGGTTTAGGTTTTAGATTTAAGTCCTTGATCCTTTTTGAGTTAATTTTTGTGTAAGGTGAGGGATGAGGATTAAGTTTCATTCTTCTACGTGTGGCATGCTAATTATCCCAACATCATTTGTTGAATAGGGTGTCCTTTCCCCAGTTTATGTTTTTGTTTACTGTGTCGAAGATCAGTTGACTGTAAGCACTTCGCTTTACTTCCGGGTTATCTATTCTGTTCCATTGGTCTATATGTCGATTTTTATACCAGAACCATGTTGTTTTGGTGACTATGGCCTTATAGTATAGTTTGAAATCAGGTAATGGGATGTCTCCAGATTTTTTTTTTTTCTTAGTCTTGCTTTGACTATGTGTGCTCTGTTTCAATTCCATGTAAATATTAGGATTGTCTTTTCTAGTTCTGTGAAGAATGATGTGGTATTTTGATGGGAATTGCATTGAATTTGTAGACTGCTTTTGACAGTATGGTCATTTTCATGACATTGATTCTACCCATCCATGGGCATGAGATGTGTTTCCCTTTGTTTGTGTCATCTGTGATTTCTTTGAGCAGTGTTTTGTAGTTTCTCTTGTAAAAGTCTTTCACCTCCTTGGTTAGGTATACTCCTAAATATTTTATTTTATTTTATTTTATTTTATTGTAGTTACTGTAAAAGTGGTTGAGTTATTGATTTGATTCTCTGTTTGGTCACTGTTGGTGTATAGAAGAGCTACTGGTTTGTGTACATTCATTTTGTATCCAGAAATTTTGCTAAATTCATTTTTCAGTTCTAGGAGTTTTTTGGAGGACTCTTTAGAGTTTTTTAGGTATATAATCATATCATCAGCATACAGCGACTGTTCAACTTCCTCTGCCGATTTTGATGCCCTTTATTTTGTTCTCTTGTCTGATTTCTCTGGTTAGGACTTCCAGTACTATGTTGAATAGAAGCATTGAGAGTGGGCATCCTTATCTTGTTCAAATTCTCAGAGGGAATGCTTTCAACATTTCCACAATCATTATTATGTTGGCTGTATGTTTGTCATAGACAGCTTTTATTATGTTACATTATGTCCCTTCCATGTTGATTTTGCCAAGGGGTTTAATCATAAAAGAATGCTGGATTTTGTCAAATGCTTTTTCTGCATCTATTGAGATGATCGTGTGATTTTTGTTTTTAATTCTCTTTTTGTGGTGTATCACAATTATTGACTTGCTAATGTTAAACCATCCCTGCATCCCTGGTATGAAACCCACTTGATCATGGTGAGTTATCTTTTTGATATGTTGTTGGATTTGGTTAGCTAGTTAATGAATTTTGTCATAAATTTTTTCATCTATACTTATCAGAGATATTGGTTTGTAGTTTTATTTTTTTTCTTATGTCCTTTCCTGGTTTGAATGTTAGGGTGATGCTGGCTTCATAGAATGATATAGGGGGCATTCCCTCATTCTCTATCTTGTGGAATAATGTTAATAGAATTGATACAAATTCTTTTTTGAATGTCTGGTAGAATTCTGCTGTGAATCTTTATTGTCCTCGATGTTTTTGTTGTTGTCGGCAATTTTTTTCTTACCATTTTAATCTTGCTGCTTGTTATTGGTCTGTTTAGGGTTTCTAATTCTCCCCTGCTTAAGCTAAGGGGGTTATATATTCATATTTCCATGAATTTATCCATCTCCTCTAGGTTTTCCAGTTTATGTGTGTAAAGGTCTTCGTAGTAACCTTGAATGATCGCCTGTATTTATGTAGTGTTGGTTGTAATAGCTCCCGTTTCATTTCTAATTGAGCTTATTTGGATCTTCTCTCTTCTTTTTTTGGTTAATCTCTAATGTTCTATCAATTTTATTTATTTTTTCGAAGAACAAGCTTTTTGTTTCATTTCTATTTTGTATTTTTGTTGTTGTTTCAATTTCATTTAGCTCTGCTCTTACCTTGGTTTGTTCTTTTCTTCTCCTGAGTTTGGGTTTGGTTTGTTCTTGTTTCTCTGATTCCTTGAGGTGTGATCTTAGATTATTTATTTATGCTCATTTAGACATTTTGATGTAGGCATTTAAGGCTACTAAACTTTTCTGTTAGCACTGCCTTTGCTTTATACCAAAGATTTTGATAGGTTTTGTCATTATTGGTAAAAATTCTGCATATATTTGAGAAAGAACACTTGTCTTCTGTCAATGGATAGAACATTCTGCAAATCTCAGGTAGGTTGACTTGTTTGACAATATTGTTTACAAGCTCTAAATTCTTACCATTTATTAGTTTTTTTTTTTTTCTACCAATTATTGAGAGGGGGTAATTGAAACAGTAAATGTAAGCAAATACTATAATCTTGTATTTGCTTCTTTCTCTTTGATGCTTTATCAGTTTTTGCTTCATGTATTTGGAAGCTCCAATATTAGGTGTGTGAATGATGAAGATTATATGTACCTTTGATGAATTCATTGTTATCATTAATTTCTTTTTTAGTTCTACCTTGTGTAGGATTTTAATATAGCCACTGCTACTTTTCTTTGCTTCATCTTAGAATGCTTTTTCATGTTTTCACTTTTAATGTACATGTCTTTTTATAGAAAATATGCTTTACAGACTATATGCTGTCCCCAGCAAATAGTTGGGTCCTGCTTTTCTATCCAATCTGACAATGTCTGTCTTTTAATTGGGGTGTGTGTGTGTGTATGAAGTGTGTGTATGTATTTATTTGTATATAAAAATATGTATATATTTATTTTATATATTTTAAAAATATACATATATGTGATATATTTATTTAGAAATATATATTTTAAATATACATGCATATAATTTATATATATTTTAAAATATATATGTATAAATATATAGACACATATTATTTATATATGCACAAACACCAATATATAAAAATATAAATATATATACATACATTCATTCATTTATTTATTCATTTATGATGGTAACTGTTATGCTTTGGTTTAAGTATATCATCTTGAAATTGTTTTCTATTCATTTTATCTGTTCTATCTAGCTTTCTTTTCTTTTTGACCTTTTTTCATCTTAATTGACTATATATCATGATTCTATTATATCTCCTTGGGTGGCTTACTATCTAGAATACATTGTTTAATTTATGGTTACTTAACAGTCATGGTATATATCTCTAACTTACCACAATCTACCTTCATGTGGTATTGTACTACTTCACATATAAAGATGATTCTTACAATAATAGTATACTTTTATTTTTCCCCTCCTGGCATCTGTGCTACTACTGTCATACTTTTAAACATTAACATATTTTATAAACACTTCACTTCTATTTTTAATAGCTAATTTTATTTTGAAAATATTAAATTTAAAAATATATTTAGTTACCTTGTAGTTGCTGTTTTTTGTTGTTTTTTTAATTCCTTTGTGTAGATTCAGCTTTTTATCTATGTTTTTCCTTGTGCCCGAAGGACTCCTCTTTACATTTCTTACAGCACAGTTCTGCTGGTGATGAATTCCTTCAGCTTTTGTGCATATCAAAATGTATTTATTTTGTCTTCAATTTTTTTGGACAATATTTTACCAGGAGAAAATTCTAGGTTGACAGAATTCGTCATTCCATAGTTTAAAGATGTTTTCCACTGTCTTTTCACTTTCATGGTTTCTGCTAAAAATTTATTTTAGTAATTTGATTATAGTGCCGAGCAATTTGATTATGATGGTCCTTGGTGAAGTGTTCTTCATGTCTTCTGTGCGTGCTATTAACTGAATTTACATTTGTAGGTTTATATAATAGTTGCATCTAATATATTGTCTGTAAGTCTACATGAATTATTGTTCTCTAGGGCTTGTGAATCTCTCAGCCTTTGACATGTAGAAAACAGATAATGATTCATGCAGGATTTTCACTTTCTTTCAAAACTTTATTGATTTCATTTAATTTATTGAAAGGTTAGTATCAGATTTAATCCCTTATTTGAAGGGCTTTCCACTACATTCACTGAGAGAAAAAAAACATAATTTTATACCTCCACCAGGCCCCATGTTTTAGCCATTCCAATACTGCATTATGAGCACTATGAGATTTATCAGGTTTACATGTACACATTTAACACATGTAATTTTATGCTTGTGATTCAGTCAATACTTCTACATCTTCTTCCAATGGAATTACTGTGATCTAAGAAACCTCATACACAATTTAGGGTCAATGTCAGACCTCAGGGTAGAGTGACATTGGAGTCTGTGCAAAAACCAAATGAATCCAAATTTAGATCCTTTCTAGATACCTTCTTGAGAGTTCAAGAGAGAATTTATTAGTCATATTGAACATTTAAAAGTTTAGGCAGAACTTAGCTTGCTTGCAGTTTATAGTAAGCAGTTAATATGTTGTCAATTAATGCCTAAAGCGCCTATAAATACACATTAAATATATGAATCTAAATCACCACTACAAATACCCTGGACAGATGGGTACCTGGATTATAAATAAGTCTGCTAAAATATCACCCTTTCTAAGTTTCTCATAATATGTTTATCATAAATATGTATCATTCTATTCTCATTATGAAATCAAGTCACCTAAGACTTCTACAGAAAAAGGTTTTGTTAGTTTAGTTCCAGTTAGTTATCAGAAAATAATAAAATCGAATACCTATAAAATTCTTGCCATTATTGTTTTAGTTTTTCTGACAGGCTTTAGATGTGAGATTTTGGTATAATTCTAACTCCTCTGTCGTCTGGGAAATATAAAGTGATTTAACTGTATTTGTATATCCTTTCTGGCAAATAAATCATGTTGTGCATTTTTATTGTGTGGAACTAGAATGATGTTATTATTCATCTTGTCTTAGATTCTCTGACATTTTTTCTACCATATAAAATGATGCTTTTAAAATAATTTTAAAAAAATTTACCATCAATTGTCTTTGTGGCAGGAACCTATATAAATTGATTTATGGAAATTGTAGATATTTCTTTACAGAATATATCTGACCTTTATTTGTCATTGCTTCAGATCATATTTTATTGTTGCTTCTTGTTCCCTTCCAAGAATGAGAAATGATATTTTTTAAAGTAAAGAAAAATGTCAAGGTAAGAGGCTGACGGCAATACGGCAATATATCTTAAACTTCTTTCTTTTTGACCCTGGGTTATCACAGCCCTATTTTTAAGACAAGAGTTTGAAAAACTAGCCCATGCTACTTCAAATAGAAAATGTATTGTCAGTTTAATTCCTATGCATCTGTTTGAAACACACATTTAACTGTTAGTGCCTAAATGTAATTAATGAATTAAATGCCCTGAATTGTCTGGAGCAATACGAACAGGCATTTAGGCATTTACAGATTTACATATTTGAGCAAGAAAAATGCACAGCTATTAAATACTTCTATGATACACATACACCTTAAATGCTATATTTAAAATATGAATATTGAACCCGTTAGCACACTCAAAGGAAATATCAGAGGAAGTAGTCATTGTGTACATTTACACGTCCTGACCCTAACCCTAGTCTATCATACTCAAGTTTGATTCTAAGAAGAGAGAACAAATTATAAAGAACAGTATGTGTCTAGGCATGGGGGCTTGTGCCTGCAATCTCAGCCACTCAGGAGTCGAAGGGGAGAAGACTGCTTCAGACTAGGAGTTCAAGACTGCAGTGAGTTATGATTGTGCCACTGCACTCCAGCCTGGGGAAGAGAGAAAGACTTTGTCTCTAACAACAGCAACAAAAAGATATAAAAAATAAAAAATGAACAATATGTGGAATATACTCATATTCACAGAAATGTATATCTGGGAATAAATAATCTAATTCTGCTTGTTTACATATTTTACCCTTATCATTTTATAAAATCACATCCTCAGACATAGGAATTGTCAATCTAAATAAATGTTGTTAAACAGATACTATCAGAAATTGATTTTTTTTTTTTTTGACAGAGTGTAATTATGCCGCCCAGGCTGCAGTGCAATGGCACAATCTCAGCTCATTGAAATGTCTGCCTATCGTGTTCAAGTGATTCTCTTGCCTCAGCCTCCCAAGTAGCTAGGATTACAAGAGCATGCTGCCAAGTCCAGCTAATTTTTTTTTTTCTTGTATTTTAGTAGAGATGGGGTTTCACCGTGTTGTCCAGGCTGGTCTCGAACTCCTGATCTCAGGCAATCCACCCACCTCAGCCTCCCAAAGTGATGAGACACCACTCTTAGGCCCAGAAATTGAATTTCTTATTAAAACAAGGAAACTAATAAACTAACAAAACAGGTAAAGTTCCCTTATCCCCCTGGCAGGGAGTGTGCTGGGGGTCTGGCTCACAATTTCAGTGCCCTGCTGTTCAAACCTATAGGGGGAGCATGCAGATGGGCAGGTTGTGGGGCTCCAACCCCAGGGCAGCATGTAGGGGTGAATGCTTATAGCTCCTGAAGCCCCAGTGTGCCTGTGTTACAATGTGCTCTTCCAGTTTTGCCATTTGTAGGTGGCTTGTGTTAATCAGTTCACTTAGACCCTGTGCTTTATTGCAAAAATGGAGGGATAATTGTATCCTGGGTTTTGCCTTGGTGTACTGAAAAAATTGGATCACATGTGGGCTTGGAGAATGAGTGCGAAATTTCAGTAAATGGTGGAAGTAGCTCTCAGCAGATGGATAGGGAGCCAGAAGGGGGATAGAGTGGGAAGGTCATTTTCCCCTGGAGTTCAGCTGCTGCAGCTTGACTCTCCTCCAACCACCCAGGCCAGATACCCCTCGGCATTCAGGTCGTTCTGCAGGTCGATGGCCTGCAGTGTCTGCTGGTGCCTGTCAGTGTGTTCTTCTGCTCTTCTCAACATCCAGTTGCCTGTGTGCTCTTCTGCTGGTGTGGTCCTCTCAACACCCAGCCACCTGTGTCTGTGCCTGCTAGAGTCTCAGCATTTTTTATAGGTACAGGATGGGGGCATGGTGGGCCAGGGTGGTCTTGGGAAATGCAACATCTGAGCACGAAAACAGAAATGATTGAATATCCTTTATTTATTTCTCTTGCCTGATTGCCCTGGCCAGCACTTCCAATACTGTGCCTGGAATTGGTTCCTTCTGGTGGGTTCTTGGTCTCGCTGACTTCAGGAATGAAGCCGCAGACCCTCGCAGTGAGTGTTATAGTTCTTAAAGATGGTGTGTCTGGAGTTTGTTCCTTCAGATGTGCCTGGAGTTTCTTCCTTCTGGTGGGTTTGTGGTCTCTCTTGACTTCAGGAGTGAAGCCGCAGACCTTTGCAGTGAGTGTTACAACTCTTAAAGGTGGCACATCTGGAGTTTGTTCCTTCCAATGGGTTCGTGGTCTCACTTGACTTCAGGAGTGAAGCTACAGACCTTTGCAGTGAGTGTTACAGCTCATAAAGGTAGTGTGCACCCAAAGAGTGAGCAGCAGCAAGATTTACTGTGAAAAGCGAAATAACAAAGCTTCCACAGCATGGAAGGGGAACTGAGTGGGTTGCCACTGCTGGCTTGGGTGGCCAGCTTTTATTCCCATGTCCTGATGATTGATCCATTTTACAGAGTGCTGACTGGTCCATTTTACAGAGTGCTGATTGGTGAGTTTTTACAGTGTGTTGATTGGTGGGTTTACAAACCTTTAGTTAGACACAGAGCACTGATTGGTGTGTTTTTACAGAGCGCTGATTGGTGCGTTTACAATCCTTTCGCTAGACAGAAAAGTTTTCCAAGTTCCCACCCAACCCAGAAACCCAGTCAGCTTTACCTCTCAATCCCCCTTCTAAACAGAGGGGGAGAATTGGGCGATGACCACTCTAGCTACTTCTTGCTGGATAGGGGTGAAGAAGGGGCCCTGCAGTTGTAGTGTCCTCCAGAGGGGAATTCTTTAGGCCAGTGAAAGGGCCAGTGGATTGGTGCAGGGGTCTTTGGTAGAAGTTGTTAGTTGAGCTCATTTGGGGTTCCATTTGTAAGACTGTCTGAAGCTTGATGGCCTCAATCCCAGAGGAAACAAATTTGACAAGGAGGTTAAAAATACAGGGCCCAAAGGCAAGTAATAGCAAGATGGGTGCCACAGGACCTAGAAAGGGGAGAAGCCATGTTGCCCAACTCCAGAGGTTGGTATAAGAGTTTGAAAGGCATTGTCTGATTTCAGATACCTTTTCCTGTAAATGCCGGATGGCATCTCATACTATCCTTCACTGGTTAGTGTAAAAGCAACATTCTTCACCTGAGAAGGTGCAGAGTCTTCCTTTCTCAGCAGTGAGGAGGTCTAGGCCTCGGTGGTTTTGGAGAGTCACTGCTGCCAAAGAGTCTATTTGGGATTGTAGAGTAAAGATAGATTTCGTTATTTCTTGCAAACTGTCTGAGAAATCCTTTGAGAGTGTGTGGTAGTGGGATAATGAAGTAGATAAACTGGCTATTCTGGTTCCTGTAGCAGCAGCCACTCCTAACCCTATAAGTAGGGGTATTAGTTGTATGGCTCTGCGCTGACAGACTTGAGCTTTGAAGGGTACTGATAGGGTCTGATTTCCTGGGGCATTGTTAATGTTGGGACTTAGAAAGAGTAAGGTGCAGGTGCCTGTCCAGTTAGTGGGGAGGCAGATATAGGTCGACATTCCACATAGGAAGAATATAGCTTGGCTGGGTAGGCAGAACTGGTTGTGCATGTTAAAAAGGTGTGTGAGTTTGCTGTTTTCATTTTCCCATACTCCTAGAGTACTTACAAAGGTAGCTCTGGTGAGCGGCTGGAAAGGGGTGTTGGGAGCAAACTGAGTAGCTCCCTGTGTTCTATTTTCCCATTGGAGGAAAAAAAAAAAGAAAAGAAAAATTGTATCTACTAGGAACTGTTTGAGAGACTGATTGAAAGAGGGGATGAGAAGTCATTAACTAGTGTTGGGAACACTGCTACAGGGAGTTCGGGGTGAATGGTCATACAGGGAGTATGTTTGCCATTACAGAACATGGACTGTTTGTTAAGCAAGGAGGGGGTGATGATTTTGGGGGCCACTGAGAAGCAGACAAGCCATCTGAATGGAGCTGTTTGGGTGACTCAGAAGTTTCAATGAACAGTTGGGGCTTGAAGTTGTAGGGTGTAATTACACAGATGGGGTAGAAGATGCCCCAGGGGCAGGGCTGATAACAGGTTGCACTGGATGAATAAAGGGGCTTGAAAACTTAAGATGGTATTCATAGTTACAGGGCCGCGAATGGAATTTTCATTGCTTGTGTAATAGGTGAGGCTGGAAATGTAAGAATGTAAAAGCTGAATTGCACATCCTGTTAGGGTATTATTGGTCCTATCAGAGATGGGGAAGTCAGCTAATGATTGCATATTTAGAAGTCAGAAAGGGTCCTTTCCTTCATAATGAGAATGGTAGGTTAAGTTGGTAAAGACCCAATTTTTTGAAGGAATAGGAGTGACAATATAAGCAGAGGTTGATAGAGAGATGAAAATCCAACAGTCATTTGCCAGGGAAGGATTGGACTGGTTTAACAGAGAGTGGGTTAAGTTGAGAGTCTTGTGGAGGTAATTAGGAGCTAGTGGAATGGGAGGGGTGATTGTATGAGGTATCCAAGGAAGCAGGAGGGATAGATAGGCAAAGAGTAAATAGGAGGGTAAAGAGGGTGCTCTGGAAGATTAGATCATTATATGCAGGCTGAGTTAAAGGTAGGAGTAAATTGCTGTCGGAAGGAAGATAGAAAGGAGGTTGATGTGATTAGGATTTACATCCCAGCAGGAGCTACAGTATGTAGTCCTATTGCAAAGAGTATGGTTTGTATGCTGCTTAACAATATGATGAAATAGTAAGAAGATTCCATTAAAGGGGCAAGGAGAGTTGTTAAAGATAAGGATTATGTAGGTTTTCACTTATCTTTTTTAAGTAGGAAGGAGTTTTTCTTCAGAATCAGTGGTAAGAGTCTTTTTTAGGCTGGGATGTTTCTTTCCAAAATAGGAGATGCAAGTCCTCCAGCAGTTCGCAGGTGTATCGAGGCTGGTCTGCCTGATCTTGGGACTCCTGAGCTGATGGTCCCGCAGGTTCCTCAGGGAGTGTCCAAAATTTAACTCAGGTGTGGTGAATCCAAGATTCCACTCCTGCCACCTTAACTGCAGTGGAAGTAGAGAGGATTACTGATTATCGTCCTTCCCACAAAGAGTCCATAGATGGGGAGGTAGAGGAGAGAGATTTGACTAACTGGTTGAAATCAATCTGGTTTATCTCCTGGTAGATCTCCTGGTTGAAACAACTCTGTTCCCTTTCCTCTGTGACATCATTCAGGTAGGTTTTTAAAGTTTTGTTGATATTCTGCCAAAGAAGTTATATCTTTGACCAAGTTGGCCATTTCCTGATCAAGTAGGAGGTGATTTTTGAGAAAGTGTCATCCATACAGCATTTCATATGGACTGAGCCCCATTTTGTGAGGAGAATTTTGGATTCTCAACAAGGTCATGGGCAAAAGAGTAGGCCATAGGAGGTGAATTTCTTGTGTTAGTTTCCTTAAGTGCCTCTTGAGTGTTTCATTTGCCTTCTTGACCTTCCCTGAGGATTGTGGCCTCCAGGCACAGTGAAGGTGATATTGTATCCCTAGCCCCCTGGAAATTCCCTGAGTTATAGTGGCTTTAAAAGCCTGACCATTGTCACTCTGTAAGCTTTGGGGAAGCCCAAATCTGGGAATTATTTCATGAGTTAAGACTTTAATCACTCCTGAGCCGTCTCTGTCTTGCAGGGGAAAGCTTCTATCCAATTTGGTTTTTTTTTTTTTTTGAGACGGAGTCTAGCTCTGTCGCCCAGGCTGGAGTGCAGTGGCCAGATCTCAGCTCACTGCAAGCTCCGCCTCCCAGGTTTACGCCATTCTCTTGGCTCAGCCTCCCGTGTAGCTGGGACTACAGGCGCCTGCCACCTCGCCCGGCTAGTTTTTTGTATTTTTTAGTAGAGACGGAGTTTCACTGTGTTAACCAGGATGGTCTCGATCTCCTGACCTTGTGATCCGCCCGTCTCGGCCTCCCAAAGTGCTGGGATTACAGGCTTGAGCCACCGTGCCTGGCCTAGCTTCTATCCAATTTGTAAGGGTATCAACACAGACCAACAAGTATGGAAATCCCTTTGACTTAGGCATATGGGTGAAGTCTAACTGCCACTCCTCTCAAGGATAGTAACCTATTCTTTGCTCCCCCAAAGGGGCCTTACGATGGACCAAGGGATTATTCTTTGGCACACCTCACAGGTTTTGACTACCTGTCAGATGGTCCGGAGGAAATTTGGCCCTGTGATGAGTCTTTTCAATACCCATATGAAACGTTTGGTGGAAGGTTTTAAGTATTTTCCACTGGCTGGCTGCGGGTATAAGTACTTTTCCTTTTTCTGTCATTAACCACCCCAAGGGGAGAAAACTATGCCCCCATGAAAGTCCCCAATCTGTTTCAGTTGGGGAATACTGGAGCTTAATCTCTTGGAGGGGGTTGTTCCATACTAAGGTCCTTCCATAGGTATTTCTTATGGGAGGTTCTGCCTGGCAGCAATTTTGGCCTTAGCATCTGTCCAATGGTTTTCTTCTGCCTTTTCTCCTTCACCTTTCTGATGGCTTTGGCAGTGTAAGACTGCCACTTCTTTGGGTTTTTACACTGTGTGCAATAACTCCATAATTTCCTTGTGGTATTTCATGAGGGTTCCCCTAGAGGTTAGGAACTCCCTTTCTTTCCATATTGCAGCATGGGCTTGTAGGATTAGATAAGCATACTTGCTATCTGTATACATTTATTCTTTTTCCCTTTCCCAGTTCTAAGGCTAGGGTAAGTGCCACTAGTTCTGCTAACTGGGCGCTTGTCCCCAGGGGAAGAGGCTTACTTTCAAGTACAGTTACATCACTAGCTATGACATAACCTGCCCTTCATATACCATTCTCCACAAATGAACTTCCATCAGTATATAGATTAAGGTCAAAATTAGCTAATGGGACTTCTAAGAGATCATCTTTGGCGGCATAAGTCCAGACAATAATTTGTTGGCAGTCATGCTCGATTGGTTCCCAATCCTCTGGGAGAAAAGTGGCAGGGTTGAGGGTCACATACGTACATATTTGAAGCATTGGTCCCTCAAGGAGTAGTGTTTGATATCTAAGTAGGCAGTTGTCTGATAGCCATAAACTTCCTTTGGCATCTAGTATGCCATTTACACCATGAGTAGTCCAGATAGTGAGATCCTTTCCTTGTATTAATTTGATAGCCTCTGATACTAAGATGGCCACTGCTGAAACTACCCATAAACAGTGAGGCCAGCCTTTTGCTACTACATCAATTTCCTTACTTAGGTATGCCACTGGTTGTGGGATTGCCCCACAAGTCTGAGTAAGAACTCCAAGAGCTATCCCTGCTCTCTCGGTGACATATAAAGAGAAATTTTGTCCTGTGGGAAGGTTTAAAGCTGGAGCTTGTACTAGGGCCTGCCTTAAGGTTTTGAAGGCTATTTCTTCCCCTTGTTCCCACTCTACTAGATGAATATTTGCCCTCTGGGTCTCCTTGATTAGAGTATAGAGTGGACTAGCCATCTCACTGTATCTGGGGATCCATAGTCAGCAAAAGCCGGTGATTACCACAACTGTTTTAAAGTCTTAGAATGGTGATAATCCAATATAGGCTCTATTCATTCCTTGCTGAGGGCCCTGGTCCCTCTGGTTCAGATTAGGCCTAGATATTTGACCTGCTGTAGGCAAAACTGGGCCTTCGACCTAGACTCCTTGTACTCTTGATTAGCTAGAAAGTTCAAGAGATCTAGAGTAGCCTGCTGGCATGAGGCTTCTGAACTGGTAGCCAAAAGTAAATCATCCACATACTGAAGGACCAGAGTGCCTGGACTTGAGAAGGGGCCTGGATCTTGGGCCAGTGCCTGATCAAACAGATGAGGGCTATCCCTAAACCCTTGGGGCATGACTGTCCACGTAAGTTGGGACATGTGGTCTGTGGGACCTTCAAAGGCAAAGAGAAACGGAGTCAGAGTGCAGGGAATACGGAAGAAGGCATCCTTGAAGTTCAGAAGAGTGAACCATTCTGCTTCCTCTGGTATTTGAGACAGCAGGGTATAGGGGTTTTGTACAACTAGATATAGAGGAATTACTGCCTCATCGATGAGTCTATTCTCTACTGACCATTCGGTTTTTGTACTCCTAGAATTGGGGTGTTGCGGGGACTGCTGAATTTCCTTACTAAGTCTTGAGCTTTTAAATGTTGAACAATATCCTGTAATCCTTTATGACCTTCAGGCCTTAAGGGATATTGCCTGTGGTAAGGAAAATTGGTGGGGTCTTTTAGCCTGACTTGGACTGGGTGGGCGTTTTTTGCCTTTCCATATTGTCCTTCCAATGCCCAAACTTCAGGCTTGATTCCCTCCTCAAGTAGGGGACAACAAATGAGTAACTTGTTCCCCTTATTCATGTGGATAGTAGCTCCAGCTTTGACTAATATATCTCTCCCTAATAAGGGTGTGAGACTTTCAGGCAAAACAAGAAAGGCATGTGAAAAGAGCAAAATCTCCCAATTACAACTGAGGAAGTGGGAGAAATACCTCATTACAGGCTGTCCCAGGATTCCTTGGATGGTAGCAGACCTTGAGGACAGTCATCCAGGGCAGGAGATTAGCACTGAGAAGGCCATGCCAGTGTCCAGGAGGAAGTCAATTTCCTGGCCCTCAATGGTTAAGCGTACCTGGGGCTCAGTGAGGGTGATGACATAAGATGGAGTTTACCCCAGGCACCCTCAGTCCTGTTGTTGGATCATTTGGTTGGGGGCTTCTGGCCCAGAGAACCTTTGCCCTCTGGGGCAGTGTGCCTTCCAGTGATTGCCTCAGCATAGTGGACATGGATGAGGGGCTGGCTTGTTTCTCATTGGACACTCTTTTTTAAAGTGTCCTTGTAAACCACACTGATAACAAGCCCTACTGGATGATTGGCCTGCTCCATTTTCTGTCCTCTCTGAACCACCAAGGTTTGTTTGTCTGAGGGCCAGGACTAAGGCTGTAGCCTTTCTCTGATCTTGTTTTTCCTTTTGGGCCTGTTCCTCTTGGTCCCTATTGTAGAACACTGAGGTTGCCAGGTTTAATAATGCCTCCAGATTTTGTTCAGGGCCCAGGGCTTGCTTTTGGAGCTTCTCCTGGTATCTGCAGATGATTGGGTAATAAACTTATCTTTTAGAATCAACTTACCCTCATGTGAGTCAGGTGACAGGGGAGTATATTTTCTTAAGGCCCCCCTTAGCTGCTCAAGGAAAGCAGGAGGATTTTCTTCCTTTCCCTGAGTTATGGTGGACACCATTGAATAATTCATCGGCTTTTTCCCAATTCTCCTTAGTCCTTCTAGAACACAGGTCAACAGATGTTTATGACTACATTTCCTATATCTGAGTCAAAATCCCAGTAGGGATTCATACTGGGGATGGCTTGCTGACCAGTAGGGAATTTGTCCCTTTCTTCGACTGTCATTCTATCATTTACTTTACTAAGATACCAGGTATCTCCAAACTCTCAGGCTGCAGCAAAAGCCGCATTCTTTTTATTAAAGGTCAGAGTTTGATCTAACAGTAGCATGACATCTCTCCAAGTGAAGTTGAAGGTTTGCCCTAGACCCTGTAAGACATCTATGTACCTATCAGGATTACCTGAAAAGTTCCTCAGGTCTGCCTTGATCTGCTTTAAATCAAAGAGGGAGAAGGGGACATGGACCCAGGTTGGGCCAAATTCCCCTCCCAACTACAGTTTGAAGGGGACATAACAGATAGCCCAAGGGTTTTTGTGATCCCTTGGAGATTTCTTTGCTTATTTCCTTCTGGGCAGGGGAGATTAGAGGTGGCTTATCATGAAGAGGAAGGGGAGTTATAGGGAGGCTGGATATGGGGGTAAGTTGAAAGGTCCTCCTGTGGGATGTAAATTGCAAGCTTTGCATAGTTGTGTATTCTACTTCAATGAAAAGAAACTTGGACATAAGGTATTTCACTCCATTTGCCTTCCCTCTTACAGAAAAGGTCAAGCTGTAGGATAGCATTGTAATTTATACTTCCCTCAGGTGGCCATTTTTCTCCATCAGAAAGAGAATATTGGGGCCAGGCTGTAGTGCAGAAAAAAAAAATGAGCTACCTCTTTTTCAGGGTCTGTGGGTCAAATTGGTCCCAATGGCTTAGGATGCATTTCAAGAGTGAGCCTGTTGATGCCTGAGTGTTTCTCATATGAAAGACACAACTGCCCATAGTTTTGGCTTATTTGTTTCTCCACCCTGCCCAAGGACCCACAACAGTCCCTGGACCCTGCTGATCAGAATAGTTGTGCTCACTAATGCAGCAGCAGAAACACTAGTTTTCCTCCTAGACCACAAGGAAGACCAAGGAAGTTCGGATTTAGTGGCTCTTACTGACACTTGCTCGAAAACTTGCACCCTTGCCTGTCCTCTTAGACCACAAAGAGGACCAAGAAAAATTTGATTTAGTGGCCCTTACTGATGCATTCTTGAAAACCTGTTAGAGTCCTAAGCATTCTCCTGTTAGTATTGGGATTTTACTCATGTCCTATAAAGATGTTATGCCCCAAAAATGAAGTGGAGGGTCATACCCTGAGGGAGGGAAGGGATCTCCAGAGTTGGAAGAGTGATGCCTTTTGTCCTCACTTAAATAAAGAAGAAGGATACAATTTCTGAGGCTCCCCATATCCTAGCTTCAGGAATAGCTTTTGTTAGACCTGCTTGTCTGAGACAGGATCCTAAAATTCCGGATAGTCCCCCCTATGATGGGGCTTCGGGCAAAAATTATATCTTTCTGATTGGTGAGCCCAGATGCCTAAAGAAGGGAATAGAGTCCTGGAGTTTATACTAGAAATCATTCTTATAGGAGAAACTAGAAAAGCACCAGAGACAGGGAGTGGTTTTTAAAAGGAGGACTAGCCTCAGAGAAGAGAGGTGAGAGGAAGTTTGCCTGACAGGCATTAAGACCCAGGAGGCAAGGGCCAGGACAAATAGGATAGATGCGTGAGTCTCGCTTGGGTGACATGATTTTGAGAGTTCCGTTCATGGCTGGGGGGTCAACCAACTTATTTTCAGGCCCCTGGAGCTGGATGGCTTTCCTCTCTGTTGACCCTCAGCTCAGCCCAGAAGTACAGGAAAATAGGAAGCTGGTTCCAGGCAAACCAACGTTCCCAACTCCAAAGAGTTGGGGGTTGTTAGAGAGCCCTTTCCCTGAAAGCCTGACACCCTTGTCTTTAGTCTGGCAGCTGTGCTAATCACTTTTAATTGGCTGACAGGTGCCCGATATTTAGCCCTTGAATTCTAAGGAAAAGTACGACAAGTTAGTAAATGAAAGGTGTCTGAGAGTACTCACCGCTTGGAGATAAGCAATAGTCCCATCGGGTTCGCCAAAATGTGTCCAAAATTGGTTCCTTCTGGTGGGTTCTTGGTCTTGCTGACCTCAAGAATGAAGTCACAGACCCTCACAGTTAGTGTTACAGTTCTTAAAGATGGTATATCCGGAGTTTGTTCCTTCAGATGTTCAGATGTGTTCAGAGTTTCTTCCTTCCAGTGGGTTCATGATCTCACTTGACTTCAGGAGTGAAGTTGCAGACCTCCACAGTGAGTGTTACAGATCTTAAAGGTGGTGTGTCTGGAATTGTTTGTTCCTTCTGATGGGTTCATGGTCTCGCTTGACTTCAGGAGTGAAGCCGCAGATCTTTGCAGCTCATAAAGCTAGTGCAGACCCAACGAGTGAACAGCAGCAAGATTTATTGTGAAGAAAGAAAGAACAAAACTTCCACAGAGTGAAAGGGGAGCCAAGCAGGTTGCTATTGCTGGCTCGGGTGGCCAACTTTTATTCCCTTGTTTGTCCCCACCCACATCCTGATGATTGACCCATTTTACAGAGTGCTGATTGGTCGATTTTTTAGAGCACTGGTTGGTGTGTTTTATAGATTGTCGAATGGTGTGTTTACAAACCTTTAGCTAGACACAGAGTGTTGATTGGTGTGTTTTTATAGAGTGCTGATTGGTGTGTTTACAAACCTTTAGTTAGTCACAGAGCACTGATTGGTGCATTTACAATCCTTTAGCTAGACAGAAAAGTTCTCCAAGTCCCTACCTGACCCAGAGGCCCAACTGGCTTCACCTCTCAATACTAAATTGAATAAGAGTGGTGAGAATCCATCCTTGTCTTGTGCCAGTTTTCAAAGGGAATGGTTCCAGTTTTTGCCCATTCACTATGATATTGGCTGCGGGTTTGTCATAAATAGCTCTTATTATTTTGAGATACATATTCTCTTTGTTTCCTGACATCAAGTGTTGTCAGAGATTGGTTTAACAGAAGAAAATAGCTCAATATAGATTAAAAAATTAAAATACAGAATTCATTCTGAAATAAATAAAATGCTAATACTCACACTCCAGGTAAGTTGAACTGATGTAGGACCAATTCCGAGAGTCAAATCCAAGCAAATAAATCCTTGTAGTGGAAGAGCACAAAATAATTTTAAATCCCTAATAATCAGAAAAGGTCAACTTTTTTTGTATTTTTTTAAAATATTGCCAACATCTGTTTTCCCAAAATTAACAGTAGTATGCTTAGCTCTTTTTTTCTTTAGGTAATACGGTTACTCTAAGGAAAGCAGGACAACTTATAACTCATTTTCTCATTTTATTCTCTTTCCACAGTTCGTTGGGACAAGTATTAATTCTATTGGTTTTCATGGAAATAAATTTAGGGAGGATTTTAGTTGATTGGTGAGATTTTGAGCACTGTAATATGAACATGAACAGAGAGAATCCAGCAGATTTGCAAGGTTAAAAAGATGTGAAACCAGTAGACTCTTCTAATCCATAGCTATGGGTTAGAAACCAAGGTTATAAAATGAAAAAATATACTTTTTGCAAAGGTTCCCTTTTAAAGAAATATAAAACCATAGAATTAAATTATTTGAACCCTATCACAAGATCAAGGATGCAGCAGGGTTTGATTTCTGTTGAGGGCTCTCATCTTTACTTACAAATAGTCATTTTTTTGCTCTATCTTCACATGGCAGAGGGATATAGAGATCTCTAGTGTCTCTTCTTTTTTACTACAGGCATTAGTCCGTAGGATCAGTGTTCCACCTTTCTGACCTTATTTAATCTCAAGCATCTCTTTAAAGGCCCTATCTCCAATACAGTCACATGGCATTTAGGGATTCATTATATGAATTTGAGAGGCTCACAATTCATTCCATAGGATGCTCCAAATCTTCATGTGTGGATAACTATATCATTCATATAAAGTTTATGATAACATGCTCTGTAGAATGATGCATATAATAATTTGGAGTTTGATACTTAGGGTCTGGAATCACTTTTTTCATTTACTAGAACCACCTTTGTATGAAAACAAGTGAATATAACCATTATTTGCATGTGAACTTGATAAAGGCCATACTAGTCTATGCATGCTTGATGGGCATTCCAGCATGAACAAGGCTTTATATAATAGGGGAAGTTGGTAAAGAGAAATACTAGAGTTGGATAAATACACCCTTTTGGGTCTTACACTCACTAAAGAATGACTAGAAAATTGAAATTCAGTAGTTAGAGATCTGTAAGCATTAAAAACTTGTTCTCTGCTGGCTGAATTAATCTATAGTGAGTAGAGCAAATTGAACTTCCTCTAGTCACAGAATAACACAGAACCAGGTGGATTGCCATGTCGTGGTGTAAGGAGGACACTGCTGTTTCAAATAAAACCCTTGTCACTATGGCAGATACTGAAGCTAGATCTGACTCCTGGGGTTGTGGGTGGGAGCACTGATAATGGTTGCCCAAATGCTTTGGACACAATCAAGCCAGAAAACAACTTTACCCACACGCGTTAGAGAAGCACAATAAGATTTAGCTAGGAAAGGAGCAGTTTGGAGGAGACAAATGTGGCAAGGCTTTTAGATCACTTAGAAGGTTTAAGACAGAAGAAGAATTTGTTCAACATAGATGGAAGTAGATAGAATCCCTTTCTTCTCTCTAATCACTGCCAAGTGATGAGGAATGTGGGGCCACTTGGAGTCACAAGATTGAAAATTTTGTTGTTGCTTGCTTTAATAAAAAAAAAAAAATCAAGCTTTCTACTTTTTAACAAGTCCTTTTTGTTTTATAAACTTTGTTGTCTTCTTTTTTTCTCTTTTTTTCTGATAATTTGTATTCATTCTCTAAATCTGAGATTAAACATCATATTTTCAGGAAAGCAAGTTAGATTTTAAAAAACTTTTGTAAGAATAAAATTATTTGTGAAAACACTTGTTAATTACAAGATCTCTTTTAGATTTCACAATGTGCTTTTTCCATAGTCTACTTCTAAACACAGTGCCTGACAAAGAATAGCATTTCAGTAATAGTTTTCCTGCTGATGAATAAATGAAGCTGCATTGTTGTTGCACCTGAAGTGGCAAGAAACATTTCAATATGAGTAACGTTCACTATGTTATACCTAAAATCTTCACCTCTTCTCTGTTGTTATTTTATGTAAGTAGACAATTATTACGAATACTGTACTCTGATAGCTTTCTTCAACTGCTTTCAATTGGTTATATCTCAATGGGAATGGAACACTTTTAGTCTTAAAAAATTGCAAATTTGATTGAGAATATATTCTGGGGACAATTAGCCAAGTCCCACAATTTTAGCAGAAATAAATTACTTTTTAAAATTGCGACTGATCTGTAAGGTGATCTTAAATGGCTACTTTGACAGTGATAACACAGAGCAAATATTAGTAATTGATTTGTGTGAAACAGTAGAATAGATTTTCATGCAAATACAATATTGCCATGAGGGAAAATAAAAATTTTATTCCATAAAGGATTGAGAGTGACACGTTTTATTTTCATAGTGGTATACAATATTTTCCTTGGGAATAACATTATTTGTCCTATAAAATAGAACATTTATAACACATAATTAATTATTTCAAATTTTGCTTATTGTTTTTTATGGAGTTGTATTTCAGAAATAGAAAAGTGAAGTATGGATTTAAAAATATGTGGTGTCCAAGCATTCGAAAGCCTGGAGATCATCAAACTAATCTTATATTTATAGTTCACTTGAAAAGAATGAGGGTTCAGATATTTTCCCTAGTTTTAATTAGACCCTGTTCTCTCATAGATTGATTGCAAAATGAGTGTTTTTAAGATTCACTTGGGACTTTCTAAATATTCACAATAGATTCTGATACAGTAGACCTCAGTGGAGGCCAGAGATTTATATTTTGTGCAAGAACACAGTTAATTTTGATGAAGGATGTCTGGCAAGTACATATTGAGAAAAGCTGGTTTTAAAGCTTACTCTAGTATCTGAATATTCTGATAACAACTGAATTAGATATACAGTATGTATTATATATTTTGATTTTTAAATATATGCTATTTTAGAGATGAGGCCTTGCTCTGTCACCCAGGCTGGAGTGTAGTGGCACCATCCTAGCTCACCAAAGCCTCAAACTCTCAAGTTCAAGCTATCCTTCCACCTTGGCCTCCCAAAGTGCTGGGATTATGGGTGTAAGTCACTGTGCCTGCCTTGTTATATTTTTAATATTACATTTTCTTACGATATAACACAGTGTGAAAATTTCAATGGATTTGTGGAAGACTGATGACTACCAAAAGAAAATAAGTCACACAAATTTTTTTTTATATAAAATCAATTTTTACAGGAAAATTGTTTTTAACATATGCCAAGAAATGGGGAACATTTCAAGTTGTATAATTAAATATTTTTCATTAAATGACATTCAAACCTATAGTTGTGATCAGTGTATTCAGTGTATACATTTTGTGGAAAATGTATCTGTTAAGTTGCTCTCATCAGCAAAAATCTTTGCCACTTAGATTTATCTGCGTTAAATTAAATTTTTAAACTTCAAAATCCAAACCAAGAATATCTCCTGATATCTCTGTGGGTGCAATTCCTCTTTGTAGAGGGGGAGCTATCATAAATAAAGCAAGTGATCCCTATTCTACCAGTGAAAATAAAACGAATCTAAGAACTAGTAATTTGCACCCTCCTTTTAAGAAATTCCAGGAGAAGATGTATGTTTCACCTTCCTGGATATAATATTATTTAGCATGTTATAAATTAGAGCAAAGAGTTTAGAAAATACATATTTCTCATGATTTGGAGATTTTTAATTGTATCCTTTCATCTTATCATGGTCCCTTATGTACAAATATCATTACTATAGAGGTATTTCAGGATTCAAAGTTATGATTCATCTTATAGATAAGATAAAATTTTGGGCACTTGGTTTAGCTTTGATTTTTTTTTTTTTTTGGAAGGCAGCAGTTTCTTGGACAGATGATATATTTGAATGAGTTACATTAGAGATCAAATTGAAGTTATATTATTGTGTCCAGAATTGGTTCCTTCTAGTGGGTTCTTGGTCTTGCTGACTTCAAGGATGAAGCTGCGAGCCCTCGCAGTGAGTGTTACAGTTCTTAAAGATGGTGTGTCTGGAGTTGCTCATTCTTCCCAGTAGGTTTGTGGTCTCGCTGGCTTCAGGAGTGAAGCCGCAGACCTTTGTGGTGAGTGTTAGAGTTCATAAAGGTACTGTGGACCCAAAGAGCGAGTAGAATCAAGATTTAATGCGAAGAGCAAAAGAACAAAAAGAACAAAGCTTCTACAGCATGAAACGGGACATGCGGGGGGACATACGGGTTGCCACTGCTGGCTCTAGTGGCCAGCTTTTATTCTCTTATTTGGCCCTGCCCACATTCTGCTGATTGGTCCATTTTACAGAGTGCTGATTGGTCCATTTTACAGAGTACTGATTGGTCCATTTTTATAGAGTACTGATTGGTGAGTTTACAAACCATTAGCTAGACACAGAGCGCTTATTGGTGTGTTTTTACAGAGTGCTGATTGGTGTGTTTATAAACCTTTAGCTAGACACAGAGCACTGATTGGTGCATTTACAATCCTTTAGCTAGACAGAAAAGTTCTCCAAGTCCCCACCAGACCCAGAAGCCAAGCTGGCTTCACCTCTCATTATTTATTGGATTTATGGTCAAGGCTTATTGAGATTTAATTTCAAACATCAAAAATAGGAATGATAATAATTACCTTTCATGATTACTAAGAACAATAAAGATAATGTGCCTAATATCTGGCCATAACAAATGTGTAATGAGACAGTGTTACAGCATTACTGGCCAAAAAAAAAGTGGATTACAAGCCTGTGGCTCAGGCCTGTAATCTCAGCACTTTGTAAGGCCGAGATGGGCTGATTGCTTAAGCTCAGGAGTTCAAGACCATCCTCGGCAACATGGAGAAAACTTGTCTCTGAAAAATACAACAAAAAAGTAGCCAGACATGGTGGCATGCACCTGTGGAGCTACTAGGGAGGGTGAGGCAGGAGGATCATTTGAGACCAGGAGGTGGAGGTTGCAGTGCACTCCATCCTGGGTGAAAGAGTGAGACCCCTTCTCAAAAAACAAAATTTTACAGATTGACTACAATCAATTTTTCAGGTTCCCCCACACCTCAAATAAATTAGTTCCTTTGAAACCAACCCAATTGCCCCATAGAATGTTCTTTTAGATAAACATAAAAATTGACCCTTCTGGTCTTAAAAAGCTTGAAACTTTTTTTTTTTTTTTTAATCTGAGTTCCTTCCTCAGGAAATGACCTTTAGGCCTCTCACAAAAAGTATAAAAACCTGGAACCAGATTGCCACACCAGATGCTGGACTCCTCATCTGCCATGATTGCTTCCTTGCCCCTCCTATGTTCCTGATTTCTTACACGTTGTTACATTTCTTGCTTGCTATATAAACCCCTGGTTTTAGTCAGTCAGGGAGATGGATTTGAGACTGAGCTCCCATCTGCTCAACGACAACACCCAATTAAAGCCTTCTTCCTTGGCAATACTTGTCACCTTAGTGATCGACTTTCTGTGCAGCATTAACCAAAAACTACACAGTATAACTTGGCTTATTATGGTTTATCTTTAAAAATACACCAATTTACATTATGTAACACAACATGTGATTACTTATAAATATTATACAAAGGAAAATGCTTGCAGAAAATCCAGTAAGAAAAATGGACTATATATTAAGTTTAAATAATTTATTTATAATATTTCCTTTTATTTTGTTAATAGCATTGAACTATATTTTGCTAACATTTGAGAATTTTATGTCATTGAATATTATTAGATTATAAAGGAAATTTCTTAATTTTGTCATCATAGGTTTTTTTAAAGTAAGAGCTTCCTGTAATTGTAATAAATTATATACCATCATTTTTTAATCCATGACAGAAAATGTCATGAAATAAAATATGCTTTACGTATCCCACATTTTACACATATGTTCTGAAATTATAGCACATTTCCCTTATTTGGATCAATTGTAAGCAGCCATAATTGATAATATTCTGTTGCTTACTCTGAGTTTTAACTGGAAACATGGCAATTGTAACCTCTGCTATTTTCTTTCAACTTCTAACCTCACCTCTAAACAATAATATGTTTTATATGTAATAAGAGAGACATTATCTGTCGGTGACACAAACAGGCAATGTGCCCCTTGAGAAGAGAAGCAGCACTTTGCACCTAGAACTTAGTTTCTAATACCATTCTCCAATGAAAGGATGCAGGGTTCCTTGCCAGAATGGCCGATTCTATTATATTAATATATACAAGATAAGCCTGGAGATTCTTTTACTGTCAGAAAGTAAGAAAAAAAAAAAAACACTAAAAAGAAAAAGTAATCAACTGAAGGATCTTCCAATGCAATGACATGGACTAAACACTTTGAGTGACAAAATAAAATAGTGTGGATAACCCAAATTGTAAGCTAAATATCTATGAGCCCATGCTAATATAAACAAACAATTCATTAAATACATAGATGAGTGTGAAAAGACAAATCTTCCATAGAGAATTACAAATAAATTAGATACATACTTTGGTTAACATTAACACTGATAAATCATGTTAATGATATTCATACTTGATATGATATAATGAAAATGGGCACTTTACCTCTGTTGTCTTCCTTCTAGAAACATATAACTACAGCCTAATCATTAAAGTAAATTTGACAAAACCCAACTGAGGAACATTCTACAAAATATCTGACCAAAATGTCTCAAAACTGTTCAGGTCATCAAAAACAAGGAACGTCTCAGAAACTGTCACAGGCGAGGGGAGACTGAGAAGACATAAACGATAAATGTAACGTGAGATCCTGGGATAGGAAAAGGCCATTCTTTATTAAGAATTCACTAAGGTATTCTTAATAAAGCATGTACTTTAATTAATAATAATGTATCAAACTGGTTAATTAAGTATAACAAATGTACCACATTAATGTAAAATGTTAGTAATAGGAGAAATTGGTGGGAGGATGTGGGTGAACTCTGTAAGTCTTTGTCATTTTTCTGTTAATTGAAACTATTCTAGAATAGTTTGAAATAAACTATTTCTAACATAATTTAAAATAATTGTTTTTAAAAGGAAATAAAATATAACATATTATTTAGCAAGCAAGAGAGAGAGGGAAACAGAAAAAGACAGAAATAGATGGAGAGGCAGAACATGGTGGCTCACACATGTAATCCCAGCACTTTGGGGGGCCAATGTGGACTGATCACTTGAGACCATGAATTTGAGATCAGCCTAGAAAACATGATTAAACCTGTCTCTGCTAAAAATACAAAAATTAGCCAGGCATTGTGGCGTGTGCCTGTAATCCCAGCTACCAAGGAAGCTGAAGCACAAGAAATGCTTGAATCCAGAGGCAGAGGTTGCAGTGAGCTGAGATTGTACCACTGCACTCCAGCCTGGGACCTATGTGACAGAATGAGACCCTATCCCCTTCCCCCCAAAAAAAAAAAAAAAAAAAAAATTTAAAAAAAGGAAATAGAAACAGAGATAGATAGAGGCAAGCAGGAAATAATATTTTTTTGCTTCCTCTCTATGTAATTTATTTATTTGTTCAAGTAGCATTTACTGAATATTTGTCATGCATCCTGCATTGGGGCAAGCAACAGAAATACACAAATAAATGAGTTGATATGCTTAATTCAGTTATCTCAGTAACAGGGGAATCTGTATACCACTCCAATCACATATCTTTCTTCAGTCATCTACACTGGCCGCCTCTGAGTCACGTAAAACACTTAAGTCTTTCCTGCTTTAGGATCTATCTTTTGCCCTGAACAGTCTTTGACCCTCTTGCATGGTGGACTGTTTTTCAGATCTTAAGTTAAATGTCACTTTGGCAGTGAGGCTGTCTCCTACTCTGTATCTACAGATGTCCCCTGTTATTTTCTATCATGAAGCAGTGTTTTTTACATTAATGGCATTTGTTATAGTTATATATTTGTATTTATAGCGATTTTGAAGTGTATCTCACTTATTTGGTTCCATATGTGTGTTGAACCGTTGTCACTTTATTGATAGCAGTTTTGTTAATATTCAGTAAAATAAGATGAATTCATGCCTGAATAAATGAATCTAATAAACAGGTCAGGCCAAGTGTTTTCTGCTCTCTTATTTTTCATATAACGAGGAAGATGACCCAATTAGACATCATAATGAACTTATGATCCTTATTATAGTTATTGTATTCTGTAAATTTAGATTTGTTCAATGTCCTATGTTATAATTTATGAATGTAAAATTACAGAGGAATAAATAAATCCCTATTGTTTTTTTGTTTTTTTTTTCCCCCCTGCGGTTTATATTTTATAATAGATCATCTTATTGAATACTCTACAAATGTGAGAGGTAAAAACAATGTTGTCAATTTTATGAAAGAGAGTACTTAGAGATATTAACCAACATGGCCCTCACAGCAGCTAGTAATTGGAAGAGTAATTTGCTCTTCTCTCTGACTAGAATTCTACATTTCTAACTCTATAAATGGCAAAAATTGTGCCCAGCACATCTAACTCCGACCTGCAGGGATTCATAGATTTACAACACATTTCATCTCAGAGATTTTAATAATCTCAACAATAAACATTTACTCAACATTATACCTTAAAAACTTCCCTTTGTTTCAAAAACATAGGCATGATGGAAAGAGAGAGAGTGAGAGGGACATCCATAGGATAGCATATGTCTTTTAATTCTCTTTGTCTCAAAAAAAAAAAAAAAATTACCTTTGAAGACCAAAAAAAGAAGAGAACATATACTAAAGAATTGAAGCTAAAGTTATAGGCTTTCTGAGCTCCATAACCCAGAACAAGCAGAACAGGTCATTTAAACTGAAATTTAGCCATCTGCATAGGGTCCCTAAAGGGCATCTTGTGAAATGAAGGTAAAGAAGGTGTGTGAATTTCACTTTTATAGATGTAATAAGAAAATAGATGCTTCCCAGCCAATAGAAGCTAAACTTTTTCTGAAATTGTGAACTACAAAGACAAGATAAAAATAAATGGCATACTCAAAACCAGAAAGTGAGTTACCATAATTAGATTAGCCACTAACGTAATACACTCAGAAGATACAAGATGAAACTGTAGAATCATTACAATGTGACTAATGCAAATGGAGAGAGAAGAAGAAAGAGAGTAACAGATACTTCAAGTTAAGAAGAGTTTGAAAACGATAATAAAAAGTGACGATATTAAGAACTGGAAAAATAACCAAAAATTAACAACGTGATTAGAATTTTACTCCAGAAGCAATTTATTTTCTATAAAAGCTCTCAGATATTTAAATTAATCATATTGCAGATATTTAAAATGCTTAATTAAAACCTAAGTTTTCTTTTAAAATACACTTTTTAGAAGCAAAATTTTAAATATCAGATGACATACGGAAAGAAATTATTTGAAATATGAAGTCTTTCAAATAAAATCATAGAGATATAATCTTTATAGTCAATCAAATAATAAATTAGAGAATATTAAAAAGCTAGCAAACAATTGTATTGGAATAAGTAACAAGAGAAAAAGAATTAATAGGGCGTGGCCAAGATGGTCACCTAGAAGTAGCTGTTGTGTGCCACTCTAAAATACAACAACTTCAACTGAAACATTCAGGTACATGCATTGGGACCAATCAAGGAAACAACTTGATCCACAGAGAATAGACAAAATCAAGGCAGGCTGACCGATATGGTTTGGATCTGTTTCTCCACCAAATCTCATGTCAAATTATAATCTACAGTGATGGAGGTGTGAGGCCTGGTAGGGGATTATTTGATTATAAAGGTGCAGTTTTCATGAACGGTTTAACACTATCTCCCCTTGGTGCTGTATAGTGAATGAGTTCTCATGAGATCTGGTTGTTCAAAAGTGTGCAGGACTCCCCTCACACAGCCCTTTCTCCTGCTCCTGCCATGTAAGGCATAAGCTCCTGCTTTTCTTCCCACCATGAGTATAAGTTTCCTGATACCTCCCCAGAGGCAGAAGCTGCCATACTTCTTGTACAGAGTGTGGAACATTGAGCTAACTAAACCTCTCTTCTTTATAAATTACTGAGTCTCAGAATTTTTATAGCAATGCAGAATGAACTAATACCGAAATTTGTACCAAGCAGCAGGGCATTGCTATAAAAAATACCTAAAAGTGTAGAAGCAACTTTGGAACGTGGTAACAGGCAGAGGTTGGAAGATTGTAGAGGGCTCAGAAGAAGACCGGAAGATGAGGGAAGGCTGGAACTTCCTAGAAATTTGATGAATGGTTGTGACCAAAATGCTGAGAGTGATATGGACTATAAAGTCTAGGCTGATGAGGTCTCAGACGGAGATGAGAAACTTGTTGAAAATGGGAGCAAAGGTAACTTTTGTTATGTATTAGCAAAGTGGTTGGCTGCATTGTTCTCCTGTGCTAGGGATCTGTGGAACTTTGAACTTGAGAATGATGACTTACCTATCTGGAGGAAGAAATTTCTAAGCAGCAAGGCATTCATGAAGTAACCTGGTTGCTTCTAACAACCTATTCTCATATGCATAAGCAAACAAATTATGTAAAACTTGAACTTATATTTAAAAGGGAAGCAGAGCATAAAAGCTTGAGAAATTTGCAGCTTGACTATATGGTAGAAAAGAAAATCCCATTTTCAGGGGAGCAATTCAAAGTAGTTGCAGAAATTTACATAACTAAGAGGAAAACAAGTGCTGATAGACAAGACAATGGAGAAAAGGTCTCAAAGGCATTTCAGAGACCAAAGCAGCTGCTCCAAACACAGACCTGGAGGTCTAGACCAAGGCATGGCTTCATGGGCCAGGTCCAGGGCAGCTTTGGGACACTGCTCTCTACATCCCAGCCACTCCAGCTTCAGCAGTGGCTTAAAGGGGCCCAGGTAAAGCTCAAGTTGCTCCTCCAGAGGGTTCAAGCTATAAGTCTTTATGACTTCCATGTGATGTTAAGCCTGCAGGTGCACAGAGTGCAAGAGTTGAGGCTTACCAGCCTCCGCCTAGATTTCAGAGGATGTATGGAAAAGATAGGCAGAAGTCTACCTCAGAGGCAGAACCCTGAGGGAGAACCTCTACTATGGCCATGTAGAGGGAAAATGTGGTGTTGGAAGCTCTACACCGAGTCCCCACTGGGGCTCTGCCTAGTGGAGCTGTGAGAAGATATCTACCATCGTCCAGACCCCAGAATTGTAGATCCATTGACAGCTTGCACTGTGCATCTGGAAAAGCCACAGGCACTCAGTGCTAACCCGTGAGAGCAGCCACAGAGGCTGAACCCCTCAAAGTCATAAGAGAAGAGCTGTCCAAGACCTTTGGAGCCCACCAGTGTGTCCTGGATGTGGAACATGAAGTCAAAGGGGATTATTTTTTAGTGTTAAGATTGAGTAACTGCCCTGTTGTATTATGGACTTGCATGGGGCCTGTAGCCTCTTTCTTTCAGCTGATTTATTTCATTTGGAATGAGAATATTTAGTCAATGCCTATCCTTCCATTGTATCTTGGAAGTAACTAACACGTTTATGATTTTTCAGGCTCTTAGGCAGAAAGAACTAGCCTTGTCTTAGATGAGACTTTGAACTTTGTGCTTTTGAGTTAATGTTGGAATCAATTAAGATTTTGGGGGACTGTGAGAAGAGTGATTGTATTTTTCAATGTGAGAAGAACATGAAATTTGGAGGGGCAAGTGTTGGAATAATATGATTTGAAACTGTGTCTCAAACAAATCTCATGTCAAATTGTAATCTTCGGTGTTGGAGGTGGGCCCTGGCAGTAGGTGATTGGATCATGGGGGTGGAGTTCTTATAAATGATTTAGCACCATCCCCCCTTGGTACTGTATAGTGAGTGAATTCTCAAGAAACCTAGCTGTTTAAAAGTGTATAGCACCTCCACCCTTTCTCTTGGTTCTCCTCCTGTCATTTAAGATGCCTGATCCTGCCTTGCTTTTTGCTATGAGTAAAAGTTTCCTGAACCTCTCCAGTAGCAGATGTAGCCATGCTTCCTGTACAGGCTGTGGAGGTGTCAGCCAATTAAACTTCTTTTCTTTATAAGTTTCCAGTTTCAGGTATTTCTTTATAGCAATGCAAGAATGGACTAATGCAATGACTGCCAGTCTGGGAATGACATAGGGCCAGGGGATCCTCCCCTGTACAGGGAAGTAGTGAGAGCATGAGTCATCAAGAAACTCATGCTTCTCCCATGGATCCATGCAACCTTTGGGTAAAGAGATCCACTTATGAGCCCACTCCATCAGGGCCTTCATTCAGACATGCTGAGCTATGTGGAGTTTTGGCAGGGCAGCAGTTCAGCCACATGTGGAGCCCTGGAAGCATTAGATATCTGGACTTCCCAGCAATAGTGAATGCAACTCTGGCAATGTGGGAGGTTAGACCCCCATACATACCACTAGGAAAGGGGTTGAATCTATGGGGATGAGCAGCAATGGTCTGCAGGCCCCACTTACAAGGCACTTGCAGGATAAGACCTACCGTCTTGGAACACAAGTCAGCTACCAGTAGCAGTATTAGTCTTCCCTGAGATGAAGTTCCCAGGGGCAGGAATGGGCCACCATCTTTGCTGTTCCACAGCACTAGCAATTTTTGCCTTAGGACTCTAAGGAGTCTGAGGCAAGTAGGGACTGGAGTGGTCACCTGGCACAGTCCAGCAGGTTTACAAAGACGTGATCAGGCTGCTTATTCACCCACATACCGAATCTTGTTTCTCTTCACTGTGTAAAATCTTCCCACTGGGGTCTCCAGTATTCCTACCAGTGTTTTCCGGCAGTTTCAAACCTCCCTGGGAGAGAGCTGCCAGAGAGAGGGGCAGGCCTTCACTATTCCTGTTTGGGCATCTTAGCTGTTCCTGCCTT
The DNA here is from genome assembly GCF_003255815.1 of Theropithecus gelada. Classification (NCBI taxonomy): domain Eukaryota; kingdom Metazoa; phylum Chordata; class Mammalia; order Primates; family Cercopithecidae; genus Theropithecus; species Theropithecus gelada. The sequence continues at coordinate 94,662,185 of NC_037672.1, read as the reverse complement.
CAGGCCTTGCAGAGTCTGATGTGACTGGGGTCTGGAGTGAAGCCTCAGCACAGAACACCTATTATCCAAAAACATGGCCAGAATGACTTTTTAAAGCAGGTCTCTGATCCCATTTCTTCTCACTGGGAGAGAGATTCTGATCAGGATCTCCAGCTACTGCTGCTGGTGTTTTCCGTTCAGCAGAAGCTTCAAACTTCCCTGAAATATAGCTTTCAGAGGAAGAAGCAGGCCACCATCTTCGCTGTTTGGCAGCCTTAGCTGTTCTTGCCTTCAGGCTTTGGAGAAACTGAGGTGACTGGGGGCTGGAGCAAACCCCCCAGCACAGCATAGCTGCTCTATGAAAAAGTGGCCACACTACGTTTTTTACATGGGTCCCTGATTCTATTCCTGTTCACTGGGTGAGATCTCCCAATAGAGTCTCCAACCACCTCCTGCAGGTGCGTTCAGGCCAGCAACAGGTCCGTACCTCCTGGTAGGATCTCCCAGAAAGCGGGGAAACTGCCAACTTTTTGCTATTTCTCAGCCTTTACTGCTGATACCTTCACGTACTAGAAAATGTGAGGTGACTAGTGACTGAAGCAGACCCCCAGCATACCACAGAAGCCCTATAAAAACTGGCCAGTTTGTTACATGTGTGCCCATTATTGTATCTTCTCACCAGGTGGGTCCTCCAGGCCTGGCTGTCCAGGTCTCTCCCTGCTGGGACTATTGAGTCTGGCATCCACTGGGAGCTCTTGCCTTTGCCTGAAAACAGCAAAGTCAAGGGCTGTGAGACAGAAAAGATGGCAAGCCAAAGGGTGGGTTGCCCCACGGTTGGGTTACCATCTTTTCTGTCTCAAAGTCCTTGCCCTTGGTATCTCCAGACTCTAGAGAGTCTGGACAAACTAGGGTCTGGTCTGCATCGCGAGCACACAACAATCACTTTACAGAAAAGGGACCAGATTGTTCTCCATGCAGATCCCAGTCCTCACTTCTCCTCACTGGGCAGGGTCACCCAAACTGGGTCTCCAGCACAACAAGCCTGCCTCAACCTGATCACTGCAATCAGAGGTAGCCCAGCACTTCTCTGAGGAGGAAATCCCAGAGCCAACCCACAACTCTTCCATCACTACAGGTGAAGTGATACAATTCTAAGAGACTTCAGGTTGGGGAAGGAACAAAGGGCCTAGTCACTACACTGTTGCCTATAGAACACCATGGCCACTACATGAAGATGAACCTAGTCCCTCTTCCCTGGGAACCCTCAAACCTCACTCTTAACCAGGCAGGGTCCCTGGTTCATGAATACAGAACAATTGCCCCACACATGAATGAGCATAACCACTGGTAGTGGCCCAAACTTTCCCGGGGGAGAGGCTCCCAGAGGCATATGACAGCCCCTTGCCACTGTCACAGCAACAGTTCTATTCCTGCTGCCCTTGGTCTGGGGAAGAAACAAAGAGCCTAAGGGCTACACCTGAACTTACAGCATGTCACAGCTACCATATGGAGAGAAGACCAGTCTCTTCTCTTGGTGAACCCTCTATCCCTTGCTCCCAACAAGTGAAGCCCGAAGCTCACACCAACAGTGCAGCCAACCCACCCCAAAAGCTGAACACTCCCAGTAATAGCTGCTCCATGTTTCTCAGAGGTTTACCTTCAGGGACAAACAAAATCCTCTCTGCCACTGCGTCTGCAGTGGTATTGCCCTTGCTATCCTCAGACTAATGAAGGAGCAAAGACCCTAAGTGCCTTATCCACACCTCCAACAAACTGTAGTTGACCCAAGGAGAGGAGGCCAGTCCATCTCCCATGAGTTTCACCCACATCCCCTGCTTATCACCAGGCAGTGAACTGCTTGCTTGGACCCGCAGCGAACTGCTTGCTTGGACCCACAGCACGGACTTTCCATCCTGGGCTGATTGCACAGAGCAATTGTTGATTTACATCTCTCTAGGGTTGAGACCCCAGGAAACAAGCAAAAGACCCATGGCTACAATGACTATGAAGGCCCCTTCCTCTGCTGCCTCCAAGTTGGGGAGGAAACATAAAACCCAAGATTACCCTTGACTCTAAGCTTTGATGAGCAGCCCCGCAGTGTCAAGCCATGACCTATAGCCAGCACTCAATTGGGAAAGAATCCCACACTTTCAGGACATTAAGAGGGAGCACAGTTGCAACCGTGAAGATCTATAGGGCAGAGCAACACAACTGAGCAAGAACTTACCAACCTGATCACTATGCTGAAGCATCACTTACTGGATCACACCCCAAATCTTCAACACCAAAAATACCATGCTAACATCCTCCACTGTGAAACCAAAGACAAGAAGTCAGATACAAATAAAGACCTTGCACAAAGCCTCAGCCCTGAATAAAATGTACAAAAAAAACAGAAAAGAAGTCCATTAATTGAAGTCAATCTACTGATTACTACCAGACCTGTCTTATAAGATATCTTTAAAGGGGTCCTAAATATAGAAAGGAAAGACTGTTACCAGTCAATACAAAAATATACTTAAGTGTATAAACCTGTGACAATATAAAGCAACCTAACAAACAAGTTGGTACAATAACCAGCTAACAGCACGATCAGCCAGGCATGGTGGCTCGTGTCTGTAATCCCAGCACTTTGGGAAGATGAGGTGGGTGGATCACTTGAGGTCAGGAGTTCGAGAACAGCCTGGACAACATGGTGAAACCCTATCTCTACTAAAAATACAAAAATTTCAGGCAAGGTGGCACACACCTTTAATCTCAGCTACTCAGGAGGCTGAAACAGGAGAATCGCATGAACCCAGGAGGCAGAGGTTGCAGCGAGCCAAGATCGAGCCACTGCACTCCAGCCTGGGCAACAGTGAGATTCTGTCACACATACACACATTAAAAAAATAATAATAATAATAATGGCAGAATAAGATCCACACATATCAATACTAACCTTGAATGTTAAAGGACTAAATAATCCACATAAAAGGCACAAAGTTGCAAGCTAAATAAAAAAGCAAGACCCAATAGTATGCTGTCTTCAAGAGATACATCATGTAATATATGAAATCCCTCAAAATAAAGGAAGGGAGGAAAATCTACATAGCAAATAAAAGTCAGAAAAAAGCAGAGATTTCAATCCTAATTTCTAACGAAAGAAACTTTGAACTAACAAAGATCAAAAAAGACAAAGAAGGGTATTACATAATGGTAAATGGCTCAATTCAACAAGAAGTCCTAACTATCTTTAATATATATGCAGGCAACACAAGAGCACCCAGATTCATAAAATAAGTTCTTACAGACATACAAAGAGACTGAGACTCTGACACAATAATATTGGGAGATGTCCACACTCCACTGACAGTATTAGACAGATCATTGAAGCACAAAATTAATAAAGATGTTCAGGACCTCAACTCAGTGTTGGACTAGATAGATGTGATAGACGTTTATAGAACTCTCCATCTGAAAAGAACAGAATATACATATACATTCTTCTCATCACTACATAGCACATACTCTAAAACTGACCACAAAGTCAGACATAAAACAAACTTCAGAAAATGCAAAAGAACTGAAATTGTACCAAACACACTCCCAAACTACAGAGCAACAAAAATAGAAATGAAGAATGAAAAAAAAAAATCACTCAAAATCAGGCAATTACATGGAAATTAAACAACATGCTCCCAAATAACTTTTGGGTAAATAGTGAAATCAAGGCAGAAATCAACAAATTCTTTGAAACTAAAGAGACGAAGATACAACACACCAGAATCTCTGAGACAGAAGTAACACAGTGTTAAAAGCAAAATTTATAGCTCTGAATACTCAAAAAGAAAGATCTCAAATTAACAACCTAACATCACAACTGAAAGAATTAGAGAAGCAAGTGCATACCAACCCCAAAGGTAGCAGAAAACAAAAATAACCAAATTCATAGCTGAATTGAAGGAAACAAAGGCACAAACAAAAAACATTCAAAAGATGAACAAACCCAGGAGTTGATGTTTTGAAACAATTAAGATAAGCTACTAGCTAGACTAATAAAGAAAAAAGAGAGGAGATCCAAATAAACACAACTAGAAATGACAAATGGGATGTTACCACTGACCCCACAGAAATAAAAATAACTACCAGTAACTACTATAAACACCTCTATGATCACAAGCTAGAAAATCTATAAGAAATGTGTTAACTCCTGGACACACACACCCTCTCAACACTGAACCAGGAAGAAACTGATTTTCAAAACAGACTAATACAAACTACAAAATTGAATTAGTAATAAATAGCCTACCAATAAAAACAAGCCCACGAACAGATATATTCACAGCTGAATTCTACCAGATGTACAAAGAAAAGTCGGTATCATTTCCACTGAAACTATTCCAAAAAATAGATGAGGAGAGACTCCTCCCCCACTCATTTTATGAGATCAGTATCAAGCTGATACCAACACCTAGCAGAGACACAATAAAAAAGAAAACTTCAGGCCAGTATCCTTGATGAACATTGATGCAAAAATCCTCAAAAAAACACTTGCAAACTGAAGCCAGCAGCACATCAAAAAACTAATACACCATGATCAAGTAGGCTTCATCCGTGTGATGCAAGTTTGGTTCATCATATACAAATTAATAAATGTGATTCATCATGTAAACAGAACTAAAGACACAAAAACACACTATCATCTCAATAGATTCTGTAAAGGCTTTTGATATAATTCAGTATCTCTCCATGTTAAAAACTCTCAATAAACTAGGTATTGAAGGAACGTACCTAAAAATAATAAGAGCCATCTGTTACAAAGCCACAGTCAACATCCTACTTAATGGACAAAAACTGGATGCTTTCCCAAGAGCTCCTTCAGCTGATAAACAACTTCAGCAAAGTTTCCGGATACAAAATCAACATACAAAAATTACTAATATTCCTGTACATCAAAATTAGCAAAGCCAAGAGCCAAATCAAGAATGCAAGCCCATTCACAATTGCCACAAAAATAATACAATACCTAGGAATACAGTACACAAGAAAGGTGAAAGGTCTCTACAATGAGAATTACAAAACATTGCTCAAAGAAATAAAACATTATACAGACAAATGGAAAAACATTCCATGCTCATGAATAGCAAGAATCAGTATCATTAAAATGGCCACACCATCCAAAGCAATTTACCGATTCAATGCTATCACTATCAAACTGTAGATGACATTCTTCACAGAACTAGAAAAAAAACTATATTTAAATCTATATACAACCAAAAAAGAGCCTGAACAGCAAAGGCAATTCTAAGCAAAAAGAATGAAGCTGGAGGCAATGTGTTACCCAACTGCAAAATATACTACAAGGCTACAGTCACCAAAACAGCATGGTAGTGGTATAAAAACAGACACATAGACGAATGAAACAGAATAGAAAGCCCAGAGAGAAGGCCACACACCTACAACCATCTAATCAACAGGGTTGACAAAAATAACCAATGGATAAAGAATTCCCTATTCAGTAAATGGTGCTGGGATAACTGGCAGGTAAGATGCAGAAAACTGAAACTGGAACCCGTCCTTATGCCATATACAAAAATAAACTCAAAACAGATAAAAGACTCAAATGTAAAACCTGAAACTATAAAAACCCTGGAAGGTAATCTAAGCAATACCATTCTGGACATAGGAATGCACAAAGATTTCATGACAAAGATGCCAAAAGCAATTGCAACAAAAGCAGAAATGACAAATGGGATCTAATTAAATTTAAGGGCTTCTGTGCAGCAAAAGAAAATAACAACAGTGTAAATAGATAACCTACAGATTGGGAGAAAATTTTTGCAAACTTGGCAACTGACACATTTCTAATATTCAGCATCTATATGGAACTTAAACAAATTTACAAGAAAAAAATAGACAACCACATTAAAAAGTGGGCAAAGGACATAAACAGATACTTTCAAACAAAGGCATACAAGTGGCCAACAAGCATCAGAAAAATAGCTTAACATCACTGATTATTAGATAAATGCAAATCAAAACCACAATGAGATACCATCTCACATTAGAACAGTTGTGATTAAAAAGTCAAAAAATAACACATACTGGTGAGATTGTGGAGAAAAGGGAACATATACACTATTAATGGGAGTGCAAATTAGTTCAACCATTGTGGAAAGCAGTGTGATGATTGCTCAAGCACTAACACTAGAACTACAATTTAGCCTAACAATTCCATTACTAGGTATATTCCCAGAGGAATACGTCATTCTACCATAAAGACATGCATGTGAATGTTCATTGCAGTAGTATTCACAATAACAAAGATACAGAATCAACTTAAATGCCCGTAAGTGAAAGACTGGATAAAGAAAATGTGGCACATATACAACATAGAATATTATGGAGCCATACAAAACAATGAGAGCATGTCTTTTGGGAAAAAACATGGATGGAGCTGGAGGCTATTATCCTCCTCAAATTAGTGCAGAAACACAAAACCATATGCCACATGTTCTGACTTACAAGGGGAAGCTAAATGATAAGAACTCAGAGACACAAAGAAAAGAACAACAAACACCTGTTGAGAGTGGAGGATAGGAGGAGCGAGAGGGTCAGAAAAAATAACTATTGGTTACAAAGTTTAGCATCTGGGTGCCATAATAATCTGTACAACAACTCTCCGTGACACAAGTTTACCTATATAACAAACCTGCATATGTATCCCTCAACCTCAAAATGAAAGTTAGAAAAAGAAAATATTTTATATGTTTATTATATTGTATTATATTTCTGTGAGTTGCTTATTGATAGTCCTTGCCCATTTTTCTATCAGGTTGTTTATATTTTGCTTATGACTTCATATAAAATCTGTAAATATTCAGAGTGAGCATATTTTGTAGGTTAACATGTTGCAAACATTTCTTCCAATTTGTCCTTAGTCTTTAACTATTTACAAATGCTTTGCCCACGTTCACATAGCTTTGATTACAGTACATTGTTACAATTGTTCTTGTTCTTTTTTTGATTTGTATTTATCGTTATTAATTTCTGTGTCTAATTTCAAAATTAAAACATTATCATAGATTAAAAATAAAAATATAATAAATAACAAAGCAGTTGGGAGATTTAAAAGACAGATTGAGAGGTTTAAATAATTGTCGAACAGGAGTTTCAGAAGAAGAAAAAAGCATGGCTTAAAAATAATATTTGAAGAGATAATTGCTGGAAATTTGTATTAGTAAGAATGACTTCAAAATAAATAACAGTAATCAATTCAGACATGGACACATCCATAAAATTAAAACACAGTATGGCTAGAAGGGGTATCGATATGATTTCCACAGGAAAAAAGATCTCTTATAATAAAGTTATTATGACACCAAATTTCTCAGCGACAATATAAGAAGAGATCAGGATGCTGAAAGAAAATAACTGTTAATCTAGAGATTTATACTCTGACACCATTTAAAATCAAGAGAATAACCAAATTATTTGAGTCATGTTGACTACAAGAGTTTAGAGTTTAAGTCTATCACTAATAAAATAAATACTTACTAAGAAAAAATTACACACAGAGGGAAAGTTTGGAATGCAAGACAATAAAATGTACAAACATTGATAAAACATGATAGTGGATATTGTTAACTATTTACTTAAGGAAAGCAATGCTGGTTTTCCTGAAATAACAGGTAAAATTAAACTTCAAAAATAATAAATAAATGAGTAGGAGTATTTAGTGAGTAAAGTACTTTAGGCCTTATTTTGCTTAGAAATTGTATAGAAAATATAAATAACATAATTTATTATTATGTTAAAATAATATAATTTATTATGTTAATATAACAAGTTAAATATCATATATTATAATATATAATTATGTATAAAGCAATATAAATATAACAATGCAAATATAACCAATAATCAAACAGAAAATCTTATTTCAAATTCAACAGAGAAATAAAAAAATTGACAAATGGGATCTAATTAAATTAAAGAGCTTCTGCACAGCAAAAAAAAAAAAAAACTACCATCAGAGTGAACAGGCAACCTACAGAATGGGAGAAAATTTTTGCAATCTACTCATCTGACAAAGGACTAATATCCAGAACCTACAAAGAACTCAGACAAATTTACGAGAAAAAAACAAACAACCCCATCAAAAAGTGGGCAAAGGATATGAATAGACATTTCTAAAAAGCAGACATGCATACAGCCAATAGGCACATGAAAAAATGCTCATCATCACTGGCCATCAGAGAAATGCAAATCAAAACCACAATGAGATACCATCTCACACCAGTTAGAATAGCAATCATTAAAAAGTCAGGAAACAACAGGTGCTGGAGAGGATGTGGAGAAATAGGAACACTTTTACACTGTTGATGGGATTGTAAACTGGTTCAACCATTGTGGAAAACAGTATGGCGATTCCTCAAAGATCTAGAACTAGAAATACCATATGATCCAGCCATCTCATTACTGGGTATATACCCAAAGGATTATAAATCATGCTGCTATAAAGACACATGCACACGTATGTTTATTGCGGCACTATTCACAATAGCAAAGACTTGGAATCAACCCAAATGTCCATCAGTGACAGACTGGATTAAGAAAATGTGGCACATATACACCATGGAATACTATGCAGCCATAAAAAAGGATGAGTTCATGTCCTTTGTAGGGATATGGATGCAGCTGGAAACCATCATTCTCAGCAAACTATCACAAGAATAGAAAACCAAACACCGCATGTTCTCACTCATAGGTGGGAATTGAACAATGAGATCACTCAGACTCTGGAAGCGGAACATCTCACACTGGGGCCTATTATGGAGGGGGAGAGGGGAGGGATGGCATTGGGTGTTATACCTTATATAAATGATGAGTTGATGAGTGCTGACGAGTTGATGGGTGTAGCACAGCAACATGGCACAAGTGTACATATGTAACAAACCTGCACATTGTGCACATGTAATCCAGATACATGTTGCTTAAAATATATATACCTCAAATAAGAAGAAACATTTTTAAATTTGTAATGGCCAAAAAAGAAAATCAACATGAAAATACTATGAACAAACACAAAAAGCTGGTAGAGTAACATTTTTTAATAAAAGAAAATTTAAATGAATCCCCCAAATTACTTAGAGACATAAACTTGATAACACACCCTTAGTATTTTCTTTTAAACACAGTTTCTCACTGTTTACATGGCCAGGCTGGAAAGTTTCCAAATCTTTTCCTTCTGCTTTACTTTTAATTATAAATTCCATCTGTAAGTTACTTCTTTGCTGTTATATCTCACATATACAGTTAAATGTAATCAGGCAGCAGACTGAATACTTTTCTGTTTAGATATTTCTTTCACCAGATATCCTAGTTTATAACTCTTAAGTTTTGCATACCATAAAATACAGGACAAAGACACAATTTAGCCAAAGTTTTTGCTACTTGATAACAAGTATGGTCTTTGCTCCAGGGCAATGCCAACTGGCTTTATGGACACTGCTGAGGCTCCAAAAATGTAGAGCTACTAGCGTGCAACTCCAGCCTGGGAGAGCTACAGGCCCACGATTACAACTTGTGAGAGCTGCTTCATGGACTGAGCCTAGCAGAGCTATGAAGCAGAGTGGCCAGAGACTTTCAGGGCTCATTCTCTACTCCAGTGCATCTGGGAAGTGGCACACAGAGTCAAAAAAGTTTATTCTCAGCTTTAAGACTGAATGTTGTTGTTCTCTCTTAGGTTTTGGATTTAATTGGGACCAGTAACACCTGGTGTCTTACCTATTTCTCCCCTTTGAAATGGGAATGTCTATCCTATTCCTTTTTGCAGCATTGTATTGTGCAAGTAAATAACATTTCACAGGCTTACACTTACAAGATACTTACCCCAAGGTAAATCATGCCTCAAGTCTCACCCATATATGATTTAGATGAGACTCTAGACTTTGCACTTTAGAGTTGGCACTGGACTATATTAAGACTTTTGAGAGTATTGAGATGGAATACCTGTATTTTGTATGTTAAGAAGGCTATACATTTTGTTGGGTCAGTGTCAGAACACTATGGTTTAAATATTCCTTCCAAAACACATTGAAATGAATGCTGTTGCAACAGTATTAAAAGATGGGACCTTTAAGATGTCATATACTGTTTCATGTTTTTTTTTAGATTGTGGGAACTCTGCCATCATGAATAGATTAATATTGATATCATAGGATTGGACTTGTTTTAAAAGCCATCTCTTTCACACACAAATATAATGTTACCATTCTGCTCTTCTTCTTCACCATGGGATGATGAACTCCCGTCTCTTGAACTTCCCAGCCTCCAGAACACTGAGCTGAATAATTCCTTTAAAAATTACCCAGTCTGCGGTATCTGTTACAGCAACAGAAAATGCCCTAACACACTTAGATATTTTGGATTATCTTTTTCAGTTAAGTTTATTTATGTGGTGATTAAATTTCTGCTATACTTAATCATTTGCAAAAACAATAACAATTTTCCTAGTAAAATCCACAAACTCCAAACCTTATCCCCACAGTGATCATTTCAATTGGTTAAAGTTTTACTGAATTTTGTGAATGAAAACACTAATGTGGGAATGTTTACTACATGTGACCTCCTAAAACTATTTTGCAAATTGCTAATGCCTGTCATTGACAATAATTGATTTGTGGCTTCAAATCAATAATTTAAATGCTGTTTCTTTCATGCAAGTATAAAAGAAATCATTTTGTTGTTACCTGATTTCAGAAAAGCAGATCACAACTAGGGTCTGGAAGAAACATTAAGTTTAAATATTTTGCACGTACTCCTTTTCCAAAACTGTGCCTGTTAAGAAATTTAAATATAATTGATCTTTTTTCTATTTTTTTCATTTTAAAAAAGAAATCAACTTTTGCCAATTGCAAAAAAGGACCATGGTTAAAAAAGGAAAACAAAAGTAAATACATGAATGTATAATAATAAGTTTTATGTTTAACTCGATAATTGAATAAAGTTTCCTTATTTGTATCTTTAATTTTTTATTAAACCACTTTAAAATTTATAAACTTTTAGAAACTAATTTATTTCTTTAGCTGTAAAATGATTAGTTTTAGTGATTCCTCTGTAGCAAATGCTTTCTAGTATACTCTGACATGAGACATAAAGATCTGTGTAGTTTAATGACATTCCCACAACTCTGTCTATAGCCATTTCCACAAACCTCCTTGTCTCTGAGTCATTTTTTTCCTTCTAGGCACTAACCATTAACAAAACCATCTAATAATCTTCCAGATTTTATGCGTTCTTTACCTCAGTCCTTTTCTATTCATACAGAGGAGATAATCAATTGTACTACCTAAAATTCTGCCTGAGAGAATGTTTTCTCATCACTATCCTTTAGCCCACACTGGGTGGGGCTATAATATAATACAATGCCTTGCACAAACATACTAAGCTGACCCATTTGTGAATCAGGCCCTGTTTTTTTTTCATTTTCTCTTTCATCAGCTAATCAAATTAGGTGTAAGTCCTGTAAAATGAAACAGTAAATAAAACCCCAAACTTACCAGATGAGATGGACACCCTGTGGTTAATAGAGATGACCAAATTTAGATAACAGATCCAAGCAGTTATAGCAAAGCAGGCTTTTGAAACATTCTACTTTATGCTTGGGAAGCCATCCATCAGGGCTCCACTATCTCCACCAATCAGAACTAAACAAGCTTGAATTATTTATTTGCATAAATGGACATAATTGAGAACCAAGGCTGGAACTTTCCCTACTTGAACCAAACTCTTCCTTTGCTCTTTGGAGAGCACACTTTCATTTTCACTTGAGAGGCTATGCCTCCCCAATCTGCATATTATTTTGTTTATATACAGAAAATAAAGCTCTCCCCCTTTCCTTCGCAGATCTCATGGTATTTTTTACACATTTGGTGACATGGATGGAATCTGAAGTGTCCCCCAAGCACCTTCCCAGTGCGGTCTAGACAAATGCATCAGGCCTGCAAGAGTCCCTTGAGCTCAGTGATCTTCTCAGCTGTGCTGAGGAGGAATCAAGGAAGCCCTCTTGGAGCCAAGGTCTCCCATTTTTGGGTTGAAATCTTGGAGACTTTAATTTCTTCAGGGAGCCCATTCATGTCCATGTGGCTCCGTGTGCCCCATGGATGGGGGTAGGCTCACACCTTGTGGGATATGCCCACATTTTGCAGGATACACTTGTGCTTCATGGGGTATGCTCACATTTGAAGTTTCTTGGGGATGCTCACACTGACTGCATTTGAAGGGATGCCTTCATTAGGTGAGTGCTATGGGTAACCCTTGTTCTAAAGAGAGGAGTTTCTGACCAACTGCCTTCTGGTACTCCAGCAGCCTTCATATTTAAAATTATGGGGAAAATCCCTGTGCCTATTTAAGACTTTGGATAAAATTAACCCAGGAAACTTCAAAGGCATGCCAAGATATTTTCTGAGACTCCAGCTGGTAACATGTTCAGACGTTATCAGGGTATTTCAAACAGTCTGTTGTCCTTAAAACTAAATTAAAAGACTATGGCTACAAAATCATACATTCCAAATATATATATATATATATATTTGATATCTTTAGGCTAAAAAAAAGAAGAACCATTTGAGACTGAAAGATTGCCTTCCTATAAAATAATGTCCCAAAGCTAGCTGAAACTCTTTTCTCTTTGGAACTCTTTCCTTCCCTTTTGACAATTCTTTCCCTTTGTCTTCTCTTAGCTAAGCTCCCTTTGTGCAAAACTCCTCCAAAATTCCTTTGCTATTCTGACATACTATTTGTAAAAACACTTGAAAGCCAGAAAAGAAGAAATTCCCTTGGAAAGGACTTCCTGCCTGTACTAAAATAAATGGTGGCATTTTTGTATTCAAGGACAAAAAATTGAGATCAAGAAAAATCCATACAAAACCTTTAGAATAAATTATCTTTTGGGCCTCCTCACATAATTCAGTCACATTTTTACACTTAACTATTCTTTGTCCAATTTAGCATATTGTTTACTGACTGAAAATGCTATACTTCAAATCTGGTTCTGAGCCTTTATAAGATTGCCCAATTAAAAAAAAAAATCTTAAAGGTTGGCCTTATTGCATTTTGTCAGGAAAAAAGTTTGAATCCAATTGTCTTTTATAAACTGGCGAGTTTATATTATTAAATCATGACTAGCCAACTGATTTTGTATACTGGTTAAGACATTAACTAAAAGACTTCCTAAGACCCTATTGGAAGAATCCTTTCCAAGTACTGTTAACCAACCTTCACACTGCCAAGTTACAGAGTGTTGACTCTTGGATACATATATTCCACCTAAAGAAAGCATCAACACTTAATGAATTTTGGACATCAACACCAGTATCTTACACCAAACTCGAGTTGATCAAAGTCCTGTCTCTGGGCCAAGAAGAAGATGGCACCTGTAGCTGACAGCCCACACATCAGACCAGACCTGTAAAAATACCTCTTTTTTTAGGTGTAAGATTAATGCGCATGCTCAGCTCTCATCTTTACCTTATTATTGCCTTGGTTGTCATAGCTTTAGGGATCTTTTATATTCTAGATGCTCTTTGTCATGCTAGAGTAGCCCCCTGTATTCCCATATGTAGACAATTCTAGGCAGTGCAAAGCTATAAATGCTCATTCTGATTGCACTTTTTCTCCCCACACTCATGCTCTTCCAGCATTGGCTTCTTCTGTCTTTATTCCATTCTTCAGTTTTTAATGGTTTTATTTATGTTGAGTCTAAGTATTCGGGTCTATTTAAAATTGATTCTTGTTTATTTAGCCAGATGCCTTAGCCAGTCCCCAACCCAAATTATGATAGCTCAACACCTGCGGGTTTTGTCCAGTTTCTGATGCCTCCACAAACCTCCAGCAAGAAAAGCTCTTAGACATTTAACAGGTACCTTCTGACCTTTTCTACCTTGTCTAGCCCAGGTTGTTAAAAAGTGGGTGTAAATACCAGCCACATAAGTCCCACTAAGGGACTAGATGGACCCAGGGAAAGTAGCCACACCAGTCCTGACAATGATGTGGAACAAAATGCAGCATCATAAATTGGTAATTAATGCTGCCTATTGCAGGTTTGGACCAGAAGAGAGAAATGAGAAATGAAACTGTCAATAAGACCACAAGCTCTTCAGACAAGATGAACTCCTTGTGGCTAATAGAGATACTTAAATTTAGATAACAGAACCAAGCAGCTATATGGTAGGGTGAGAAAAAGTGATTATGTCCTCTTTGTTCCTAGAAAAGGCAACTCTTGATAAACCTTCTGCTTTAAGCCCTTGAGCCAGAACAGTTCCTATGACTGCAGCAAAGAGCTGAAGTCAGGGACACCTGTTGAATGGCCATTTGGGAAAAACGTCCATCTGACAGAGACTTCTGGTTTTGAACTTGGGAAGTCATCCAATTATGGTTCAGCTGTTGTGATCAATCAGAATTGAACAAGCTTGACTCTTTTGTTTGCTTAAACGAATCTGATTGGGAACCTGGACCTGAATTTTCCTTTCTTAAATAAAACCTTTCCTTTGTTCTTTGGAGAGCACACTTTTACTCATACTGAAGGCTGTGCCTCCCTGATCTGAAGATATATATTTTTAAAACATAAATAAAGCTCTCCCTTTTTCCTCTGCAGATCACACGGTCTTTTGTTAACAGGACATAGATGTAAGCTCTGAAACAGGCAATGTTGCATCAAAGATAAGTATAATGGGACTCGTTGCCACCTTTTGTGAAGCATTTAGTGTGCCCTCTGGATCTGTTCAGGTCCACATATATCATTTTCATAGAACAACAGATTGTTACTGCATTGCCCTGACCTTAAGGTTTGATTGTTCTGACAACACCAAGCTTCTGATAGACAATTCTAATTACACAGTCACTTATCTCCCATGGTCAGGCATTTAGTATCTACTAGAAGTTAGTATCAAGCTAGCAGCTGCTTTTCCAATGATGAGTCATTTTCAGCTACAGAAAGCATGGCATTTCTCCAGAACCCAGAGCTCTCCTTTGGGGCTTCCCAGGAACAGAATATTTATATTTAGTTCAGTGGCTATCTCCACCACCGCTGGATTTAATAGTTCATATTGCCTTGGGGGCAGGATAGACTAACCAAAGCCTAGGCCTGTGGCAGAGTCCTCTTTTATTGTATTCTCTTTTCAAAGCTGGCAGTTTTTTGAGTCTTCATTAGACAATGCATTAGAGAAGTATTTCCAAATGTGGTATATATTGTCTCCTAAATGCAGGGGAAAAAAAGCCCAGTGAGTGGTGTGCCACTATTTTAATGGTGGAGGAATAAGGCACTATAATTATTCTCTACCTTATTAGAATGTCTCATCATGTTCTAAATTCTAACCCTAAAACCTACACTGATGTGGCATACATGTAAAATTTAGACTTTTTCTCTCGTCTTCTCATATTCATGTGTCAAGGGCATCAGGATTGCTTGGGGCTCCCTGCTTAGCAGGTCTGATTAGCATGATGTCTTCACTGTAGTCGGCCACCTGAATATGCTGTGAAATATTAAGGTGATCAGGAATTCTGGAGCTTGTTTTATGATAGCATGAATGTTAACACAGCTCTGTGGCAAATTGTGAACATAAATTGCTGTCATATCCAAGTGAATGTGAACTGGTTTTGATCACCTTTCCTGATCGAGATTTAAGAGAACTGAACATATCAAATTCCAGAAACTGTGTTGATCTGCTCTAGTAAAACACTAGGTGTAGCATAACGACTGATTTTGAGGCTTTTATTTTGTTCATTTAATGTTAGCCCACTAACACCTACCCCATTCTGACTGTATGTTGGGTAATTTTGGATGATATCTTGGACATATACATGCCAAATTGTGGGAACTCTGAATCCTACTATGTTCAGACAATGAGTGTTATTTTTATTTATTGTAGCAGGTACACTAAGGTACACTAACTTCTTCACTAAGTTTAACCTGAAAACTCATTGGAGGCAGCAACTCTGCTTCAGTTCAGAACTTTTTAAAATTTTTCCTTTCCAGCTGAGTTGCTTTGTGTCTATTGTGCATATTCATCGTTTGAGTGTCTGCCAGGACGTGGAATGACGGAGATGAATAATGCCCTTTTCAGTTTCTATTCACTGGGACATCTCAATAGTTTTCCAGCATTTGTGGTGAACTGGCTAGAGTTTTGTGATTCTCCAGACCAGGATATCTGTTGGTTTTTCCACCTTTATACTGAGACTATGGTGCTTGCTACATAAACTTTACTTAACCCCATACTAAAAGCTGTGTAGTCAGGGACATATTTGTAGAGCTCCGTGTTTAACTTCCTCCAAGCCAGGTATACACTTCACCACATTTGGCCTACTTTTGTCCATTTTCTAGCATGTTCAGTGTAGCAACTTCTATCTCAGTTGATCTTTCATTGTTAGTTGAGTGTTTTTGAGTCTTTTCTGCATATGCAGAATTCTGGAGTCTATCGGAAAAAATAAGTAGAGAGTTTTGATACCTTCTTTTCTTTTCTTTTTCTTTTACTATTTTTGTGTGTGTGTGTGTGTGTGTGTGTTTGTTGTTGTTGTTGTTGAGAGAGAGTCTCGCTCTGTCACCCAGGCTGGAGTGCAGTGGTGCAATCTCAGCTCACTGCAAGCTCCGCCTCCCGGGTTCATGCTATTCTCCTGCCTCAGCCTCCAGAGTAACTGGGACTGCAGGTGCCCGCCACTACGCCTGGCTAATTTTTTTGTATCTTTAGTAGAGACAGGGTTTCACCGTGTTAGCAAGGATGGTCTCGATCTCCTGACCTTGTGATCTGCCGCCCTCGGCCTCCCAAATTGCTGAGATTACAGGCGTGAGATCCCTTCTTTTTTTCTTTTCAAAAATAGCCGCTGTATATAGAATTCTAGATTAGCAGTTTTTCTTCTATCAGTATCTGAAAGATAGAGGGAGAGTTTTAACTAGTTTGAAATTGCAACAGGAGTCTTACCTGAACCCATGTACAACTCTGGAGCTGACATCCCTTTAGTATTCTATTTGAGGCAAGCAGCCCAGTTTTTCTACCCACTTATTCTCTTCAGTCCAGCATGGCCTTCTGGAAGCCCTGGATCACCTTCCTGAATTCTTATTAACAGTTTCTTTACTGCTCTCCTCATTAATTAATGGCTTTTACCCTTTTGACTGTAGAAAAAAGCTTTTTTGTCTCTTTATCAGGACTCTCTCTCTCCTCTCTCTCTCTCTCTACACACACACGCACACGCACACACACACGCACATTTAAGTGCCTCTTTTTGATGCTTCACAGTGAAATGTCATTGTTTTCTCAATGTGAGAGTTTGAATCAGAAGAAAATATTTTAAGGCCTTTCTATGTGATTTGTTAGTACAAATAAAATTGAAAAGATTATATAGCATCACTTTCTTAGTATTCAAATTGTCAACAATCTCAAATACAAAACACAACTAGGAAACTAGAAGTAAGAAAGACAAGTAAATAGTTTTAAGGAAAATGTTCTCCTTGTCAAAACTCTGACCTATTTCAACTATTTAAACTTAGAGTCTTTTTTGTCTGTTTGGTTTTGTGTGTCCACTTTGTATCAGCACATTTTAAGTAGAATTCTCAATTGACTGAGAATGAATGTAGAGACACAACAGGACAAGTGACAAACATTGAAAAAAAACTATAAGAAGGTAAGATAATTGGCAAAGAAGACACGCAAGAAACATTAGAATTCTGTACACTTTAAACCAGGGTTATAGGTCTCTTTTATGACATGATACAGCCAATGGTGTTTTTACTAGTGGAGATGGAACATCAGGAGGAAGTCAATATCCCCTTAATATTCCCTTTTTGTTGCTCACCTTAACTGATTTTCCCAATCATTTTTTTTTCGTTTCATTCCTTCACTTTAAAATTGTGGATGTATTATGTTACATGCCTTGGCATGAAGAATGTATGCAAATATCTTTCTAATAAATCTACTTTTACTGTGTTAACCAGTTTTGTTCCAGTTGATTACAACTAAAATAGTGTTAATTATATATGATAGCATAATTAAAATAGGTACCAGAAGCAAAAGTGAACTTAAAAATGTGAAGAAATTCAAAGACATAAACTGCCTAGGGATATTTAAAGAAAAAGTAAACCTATAAAGAAGAAAGGTGATAGCTAGGGAATACAGTGATTCACCATAGAACTGACAATCAACACCACAGACAGCTATAGTTAATTAAATAAGAAATAGTTATCAATATTAAAATTAAAGAATGATTTTGGAGTAGAGCATGAGTTGAGTATAGAGAGTGAATAAATTTGGTTAAGAGAAAAATAGTGAAATAATCCAAATAAACACATCAATTATAGACAATAAATTACTTGAAAGGATAAAAATATTAGAAGGTTATAGATAGGAATAGAAGTTACATAAAAATCAGAAAAGAAGCATGCCGCCTGCATCTGCTTCTAGTGAGGGCTTTAGGCTGCTTCTTCTCACAGTAGACAGTGAATGGTAATAGGCATGTGCAGAGAACATGTGGCGAGAGAGGAAGCAAGAGAGAGAAGGTTGAGGTGCCTGGCTCTTTTAGTAACTGGCTCTTACATGAACTAATATAACAAGAACTCACTAATTACCAAGAGGATGGCACTTAACTATTCTGGAAGGATTGCCCCCATTACAAAAACACCTCCCATTCGGCCCCACCTTCAACACTGGGGATTAAATTTCAACATGAGATTTGGGGGTACAAACTTCCAAGCTATAGCAACTTGATTTGCAAAAAATAAGACTCCTGAAAGGAAATGAAAGAATATTAAATATATGCTATCAGAAAATTTAAAATTCTGGAAAGAATGGTGTTAACTGATCATCACATCTCATACAACTCTAGCCACTTTCCCATCATGTGAAGCAATGTATGATTAATTCAATAATCTGTTCTATTCAGAGAGAAATATTTGAGACAACATTTTACCTTTTTCATATATAATTTACCATTTAATGACTGTTCCATATTATTTGTTGAGATTCCCCGATTCATAAGTAATAAAAATACTTAACTGGTCATGTTATTGTTTACCAAGCACTTGTACAAATATTAAATCATTTTTCTTCTCAGTACAAAAGGAAAGGAGTAAAAGTGTGAAATATATTAGTAGATTTTTTTATTGCTTCTTTGATACTTTCTACTGAAATTTTTAGAAATATAAAAGCTTTTTTGCATGATATATGAGTTTACTTAGCAACAAGCTGCATTCCTAATTTATTGTTATATGCCATTTTCTAGCATGCATTATAAGAACAATAAATATTTTTGTCAAATAAGGATTTTCACAGTTCATAGTAATTATTCTTTAGAGACATTAAAAGATGGATAAAATGCAGTTTCTTTCATAAGGCAGTTTTAAGAAATTTGGAAGTTTTGTTTAGGGTATAAATTATCCTGCTTTCTATTATGCCAGAATAATAAGATAACAGAAAAGGAAGATCTAATTCCAATTATACCAATCTACCAATACTGCTTTTTTAAAGTATATATATATATATAAAATATATAAGTCAGTTTGTATTGACTTATGCTCAAATATACTGATAATTGTTGTGTACCATGTATTTTAGCTACAGAATTTCTTGATTTACGTCCAGTTTTGAAGTTAAGTTCTGAGACTACCACAGGAAAAATGACTTCACATTAAGCTGAAGAGATAGTTAAGAGTTTCCATTTGACAATGGGATGTTGATAGAAAGAAAATTGGTATGGATTGTGTAAAGCAAAATCCAGGATAAACCAGCCTTTCTTTCTCTCTGTTTACTTTGCCTGAGTTTTCCTCTGGTAACCACACAGAAGAGGACAAAAACGACTTAATTTTGGTTTGTTTAAGCAGTTATGTATAATTGCTGTGCTTCATTCAAATCAAGGTGTCATTTATAATCTCAGGCAAAGTTTAGAAACCATTTGTTGCTACTGCATAGAAACTTTCCTATGAATCCATTCAAATTACTTTCTGATCCATTCTCTGCCTAACTCCTATTTTTAAAACTATAGAAGAGTCACAGAGTAGTGATGATGAAAATATTGAAACTCTGCTGTTTCTTGAAATCATACTGCTTTGCTTTATTTTGCTATCATCTTTTTTTTTTTAGTTGTTAAGATGTAGAAGTGAAGTTGATTGCCTCAATGTAGTCAGTAAAACTTTGTAAGATGAACAAAAAAGATGTATTATGCAATATAATTGTTTAATTTTCTCTGATCACCTCAAGTGTCCTCATTACACAACACTGATTGTGTCTAGAGTATCTGGTCATTGACTTGATCGCTTACAGCGAAATAAGTGAAGTATTAGGTTATTTGTGAGTAAGAAATGAGCATTGATATGTTTTGTTTTCCCAATTGGTCTAAATGAAATGCTTGGTAAGGCAATAAAAATTAGAAAATGTTGATTTGGGTTAGAAAGGAAGAATAAATAACATACGGTCAAAATGACATTATATATTATGAACTATTGTACAATTCCACTTAATGCATTTAAAATAGACTAATTTTATTTGTGGAGTTAGTGAACCATTTGATGATTAATTAGGGGATCTGATTCTTGAAGTTATGAATTGATTCAACTCCACTTCATGTGTGCTTGAAAATTTGCAACTTACAATGGGCTTACACCTATGCTGTAGTTAACATTGTGGCACCAAGCCATGAATAGGGCAGTTTTTGTTACAGTACTAATTCATATCAGAGAAAAGTACATAAGTTAAATGTCTTAATCAATGACATTCAACTAGTGGTTGATAGAACAGCTGCAGGATTCCAAGTCCTGTGCTTTTTATTAAAGTAACATTTCCAGCATGTCCCTCTTTCTCCGTCTCTTAGTACTTCTGGGTATACATGAAACAGAATCCAAAACAAGGCACCGAGAGGATTTAAAACTAAGAAGCTAATTTGTAAAATATGCAACTACAGTATCCACAAAGGACACTCAAATACTAATCACATTGATTAGTATTTAAGTATCAAAGACTCCAGCTTATCCCATTTTATAAAGGAAAATAATGACATGTATAATAAAAATATAGTTTATATTTCAGAACGTAATTTACATATAACTTTGGAATATGCATTTCTGATGCACATTTGAATAAGCTAACTTTATTTGTCTCATACTCCAGATTGTAATGAGCACGTTTGGCACTTTCACGTGGATTATCCAGAATCATCTCCTCTGCACAGACGGATTACAAAGAGTAAGTCAATTTTGCCATGGACTCTGTGGAATATAGCCATTAAATTGGATTACTTCATTCCATGCAAAGTTGTATCCATTCTTAATCCTTACATTCTGAGAAAATAAAGTTCATTTGTTTCAAAATTTTAAAAAACATTCTATTTCAATTTGGCTAGAATAAATATGCATCTCTTGAAGTTAATTAGATAAATTGGCATCTGGATCAGTTATGACTGTTTCTGGTAAGTCAAATGGTTATTACAGTGAGGAAATTATGATGGTGCAGCCAGAAAAGCTAGAGTTGGTTTATATGCAGGACGAGTAAAACCTGTGGCTCAATAATATCAGAGTTTCCATTTTTAAAATAAATTTGTTTTTGAGATGGGGTCTCACTCTGTCACTCAGGCTGAAGTGCAGATCTTAGCTCACTGCAGTCTTGACCTCCCAGGCTAAAGTGATCCTCCCACCGCTGTCTCCTGAGTAACACAGGCACATGCCACCACACCCAGATAATTTTTGTATTTTTTATAAAAACGAGGTTTCACCATGTTGCCCAGGCTGATCTCAAACCCCTCGATTCAAATGATCCATCCACCTAGGCCTCTCAAGGTACTGGGAACACAGTCATGAGTCACTGTGTCAGGCCTCAAAGTTTTCATTTCTTTCTGGCTTGGAAACCACATTATTTTGTTCTAAGATTGTTTGCCCTCACAGTACTAGATGGCTACCAACTGCAATCTGAGGACATAAGTCCTCATTTACACCTAGCCAAGAAAAGAAGACCAGGTTCATAGTTTATTAAAAGAATTTCCATTGTTCATTGATCAGAAAAAATGTCTACAACTAGGTCCATGAGGGTCTGTCATTCCAGAGAGTCACACAAAATTTATATGCCACCTGTTAAAGATGATCGTGATAAAACACACAATGAATTTTAATGTTCCCTAGGCAAATACTGCCTGTAAGTATATATATATTACCTAACCATGTGTCAAGAATAGTAAAATGCTTTGATATTGATGACTTTAGATCTCGTTTGACTATATGTAATAATAGAGATTGCATTAACCTCATTCGTGTGTATCAATTAGAACTCTACTTTGTGGAAAGCATTAATCTATCCAGATGAATGACTTCTGCAAAATAGAGAGGACTAAGGGATGCTTGGAAGACTAGTAAAATATTCACTGTTGAATTTGAGTGGTATGTTAGGAAAATAACTCCTCTCACTACAAATTAGATAACCTAAGCAAATCCACTCATTTGTTGTACCTAATTTGGTCAATTTTTGTTGTGTTTTACACACAAAGGAATAGCTAATGTCTACATTTTTACTAAGAATCAGAGGTGGAAACTTCCTGTGTAGTATATTGCCATCATAAAAACGTGGGTCTAGGACTGGATCCTCAGAGCTCAGCGCACAACTCCAACTTTTTTATGTGACGTGACCTGGAGCAAGTTGCAAACATTATTTCTTTTTCCTCATTTTTCATTCCTGGAACAGAGAATATTAAAACAAGGCTGTGAGGACTTACCTCCTAGGGAAGTTCTAAAGTTATAACAATTAATATACTTCAAACACTTAGAAAAGTACATAGTATGTATTAAAGGTTAAGTAAATGTATGCTATTATGCTTTATACATTGAAGTTAAGCAGCTAACATTATAAATTCATTACCATGAGGAAAACAAACAAAAATCTCTACAGACATACAGCAGGTGTTAAGTCCTACATTAAAAAAAAATAGGCTCAGGTAGTTATTATGTTAATCTGTGTGTGTATGTGTATGTAATGAAAGTTATCAGGTAATCTAGTAATCTGAGATAGAGTTTTATTTTCTTTCATTTCCTTAAAACATTCAGAATTATCAAATCAAAATACCATCATTATGTACAACTAGCAGAAAGATATATGAATGGTTGTGTGAAAATACAATGTACTTACATTCTGCTAGCAACCTCTTTCAGTGCAGTAGTTTTTTGTAGCGGGGAGTGGCAATGTGGGCTCCTACAGCAATCTGAGATCAAACCTGTGACCACATTTATTAACACCTTGATCTAATCCATTGCACTAATCACATGGAGCAGCATTTGAATTAGCTTAAATATATTTAATGATCTGAATAGCAATTTTCATATTAGAATTTGCAGTAATAAGAAAAGGAATGTTATTTAGCCTTGAAATGGCAGAATACTATCAGTATAACAGATCTTATCTATTTATCTACACCTAATGCAATTTCTCTCAATATTTAAATAACTTTAGGTTTTAATGAGTTTTACTAAACTTGAAAATTGCCCTAAAATTTTAGTTCATACATTTTTATACACTGCTGAATATTTATGACTTTGTAAGGTAAATATAGAAGCTCTATGTGACCATCATGTGTACCCCTTTTGAGGGACATTTGCCATGAAGACAAACTGATATGTCATCACTTAACTAAGGATAAATGCACATTCTTTTCATTTTACATTCAGTATAAGTTTTGTTATTGGTTAAAGATATTGAACAGAGAAAATATTCCTTATTGATATAATATTCATAGTTCTTACTGTGAGGTCTTCCCTGGCATTTCTATTTCAAGGACTCCAAAGCTATCCTTCTCTGTCTCTGACAGTTTACAAAACCTGTAACTGTATTATTTGATTTCTTTTTTTTTTTTTTTTGCTACTAATGTATTGAAATTTTTTCTTACTGTATTTTCAGTTTGGCACAAAATAATTGCTCACTAAATTCAGATACACCTCCACAATTCCTTATCTATAGCCCTGAGGGTTACATGTATTAATAAGCAAAATATATATATTTTTAATTTTAGAGACACAAAAGCAAACATTTACCAAATATCACATCCCAGCAGAGTCTGGAGGAATTCCCTCTAATCAAACACAATAGTATTCCTTCAGCAAAACATATCAGTACTCACAAGAGTGAGATCAATAAGAAACCTAGCTATCGTCATGTCAGTTCAGGTAAGACCAGGTTTTGCTACCAAAATCTATCTCGGAAAACTTCATGTTGTCAAAATTTCGTAGTTTTATCAGTAATGGCTAATAGCTTTAAAAAAGGAAGAATTAAATACAAAGTGTTTAGAATTTTACAAAAATGTCATATGAAGCCTTATTAAGTAGAGATGATGAAAATGTTGAATAAAAGAAGTTAGATAGGTTGTGAGCAAGAGGTCGTTCATTGAGTCTTTTTGAATTTGAGAGCATAGTAAAAGGCCAGCACATAGATAAAATCCAGTAAGTAGTTGCAGAATAAACAATGAAAATAACTCATATCCTGCGCCCATACTTTGCAATACACTCTTCTCTACATGTATCAATTCGTTTAATCCTCATAACCACGTGAAGTAGGTGGTGTTTTTATCCACTTTTCAAATGAGAAAATGAGCAGGTTATTTCCCCCAAAATCATAGCAATACAAGGGGAAATGCTGGGATTCAGTGTACAAAATGTAGTTCCAGAGTTTATGCTCTTAACTATGGAATGATGCTTCACATATTCCCATTATGTTGGGCACATAGTAGTACTTATTAAATATTAGCAGAACTAAATTAAGAAAGTCTAAACTAAACTTTAGTTAGCTTAAACTTAATAGCTAACTAAATCTGAAACATTACATTACTATTAGCTTATGGGGCCCAAAGGATTACAGAATATTTTCTAAAGTGGAAAACACAGCTAAATACCTCTAAAATTACTTCTAAGGGCCTTATAATCTTGTGATATAAAGATCAATAGATGAATATACTTTGTATGTAACAATATGACACCCAGCCTAGTATAATAAATAGATTGGTCTCAGAACACATACATTCACACAAATGCTTTAAATGGTCATCAGATTGCCATGAAATCCATAATGCTAAAAATTAAAATATTTACTTAAAATAAAATATTCCAATAAACTGCATAGTTTTAACAGTAGCCATTTAACAAAATATTAGAAAAATATGCAAGGTAAGGTAGAGTTGTATAAGTTTCTATAAAGCACGTCAGGCTCTTTTGATAATGTCATTTATTACATGAAAATTTCCTTTAAAACTTTCCTGTCATAGTTATCAGTTATGGTTTCACTGTTCATTTTTGTTCTCCACATATTTAGCAGAGAAATTCAAGAAGAAAAAAAGTTTAAAGAGATTTTTAAAACAACATAAGATTGAGTAAAATCCAAAACAAATGCAAGACAAAAGTTACTATGCACATTTATGTAACCACATAGGAAATGCTTTCTGCTCAATCATGAAATGTAAGATACCTTTCTGGCCTTGTGCTGTGGATGAAAAAAAAAAAAAGACATATTCATAAGTAGCTAACATCTATCAAAGGTCTGCCTCTACAAACAAATCTATAATTCATGGTAAAAAAAAAAAATTGTGTTAGAGGTACGACTTTGTAAGCACAGAGAAGAGAATAGACTAAATTAAGCAAATCAGTGACATTTGAGGCAGGTGCTGAAGAAGGAAAGTAGAAGCCAGTGACCAGGGTGAATGAATGATATTCTATAAGGAATTAGAAGCATAAAACTAGGAACTTCTGAGTTGTTTAGGGAAACACCTGAACACTAGTAGATCCATGAATTTGACTCAATTTCTAACTTCAACACTTTTTTCAAAAATTAGTTGAATGTATGTTTTATAAAATAGAAAAATTTATTAGTGACTTACATTTGAATAAAAATTTGACCAGATACAAAATTATAGATTCGTTGCTTTTAAAAAATGTTTTAAACATTTTGCACCAATGTCTGGCATACCTATGAAAACAGCAGATCTTGAAAAATCCGGTATCGATTGGATTCATATAGCTGGAATACCATCGAGACAACACTGGAAACCTGTTAAGTGAGGAATTATGAAGGACGGGTGGAGAATGATCCCTGGTGAGCATTTCCTCAGCCATGTCCCTAAATGAGACTTTGACAAATACTACAAGGTGTTGCAGAGCAGCTGAAGATGCAACCCTGACTTGAAAAGTTGAGTGATGATAGTAAAACAAAAAGCACATTATCTACAGTTTTCTGTGACTTTCAGGAAATGTTCATTTCCCAGCTACACTACCTTTTTTCTCCCTACGTTACCCCCATTTGTTGTCTCCCTCCACAATTAGGAATTTGAATTTAAAAAAAAAAATTGTAAGTAGTAATGTTTTTCAAAAAGTCTTTTTTCTGTAATTCTATAAGATTTTTCTAAGGCAATGAACACAGAGCTAGTTTCTTCCTAAAACCAGAGTAAGAAAAAGGAAAATACAGAGAAAGAAAAGTATTATGGAATTTAATACCTGAAAATATAATTTCTCCTTATAAATTACCCATATTACAAAGTTGAACCCTTTGCTTGGTTTATAGGCAACAAATATCAAGTCTTATTAGTTAAAGACTGTATATTTGAGAAGGTAATTTTAACCCATAAGATAGTGAAATGAGTTAGCATAGGACAATGTTATTAAGTTAAATGAATGATAAAATGTTCACTGGTATAAGAAAAGTGTGGTATTATAGATTATAAGTGGTTCAGTGAGATTCAAAAACATGATTAGTAATTTTAGTGAATGAATGTTAGATGCAGTATATTTAGGGAGAATCATAAAAATCTAACTTTTAAATTCATAATAGTATGGTTTAATTTGATGCCAGAGGCAGCTGAGATACATGGTAGGATTTTTTTCTTCTTTTCTTTTTTTTAAGATCACTAAAGGTATCTTACCTTAATATTATTATGACAGACTTGGCAGGCAAACACTTGAAAGGAAAAACTAATTTAAATCCCAAAAGCAAACAATAACAGAACCTACACATTGGTAGAATTATTCTTGAAATAATAGATAGGTATCAACAGTGACATGTGACATAGCATTCTTTATATATCATTCTACTCTCATTGTTCTGGTTCACATATCATGGCACTTGACATCTATGAATTGATTGAAGAGGGGGAAGATAGCAGACTGCCTCCAAACGTTGACCTGTAATGCCTGGCCATGTGGGAAGCCAACTTTCCTCCCAGTGTCAGGAGGATAATGAGAGCAGGAGGAGGCAGCAGCCACTCATTTGGTTGCAAGAGGGACAACATACTCCTGTTATTTTTATAATGGCAATTGTCACTTTAAAGGTAACTTTCAGGCTATGACTCAGAAAGTTAGTCACTTAATCTCAAAGTTAGCAACCACTTAGAGAGAAAACCACAAGGCAATATTTCCTCGAGAAATAACTTTGCAGGATAATAGGGATATATCATGATTGTATAACCTAACCTCAGGATGTTAATACCGTCTAAACCATGAATTTTTATGCATTCCTTATTTTATGATAGAGCACTTTCTCAAACATCTGTAATATACAAATATGACATAATGACAATGAGGCAATATAACTTATTTCTCTTAATTTCATTTCTCTGGATAACAGCTACATTCAGGCATTTTCTCCCTGATGATATTGTCTGGTATGCTAATATGTATTCTTTTAAACTTCTTGTATCAATGCTACTTGCACACATGTGTTTTAGGTCACTCATTTCTTTTCAATGTAAAAACAGTCACTTACGTGGGACTAATAATTAGGATGGAAAGTAACCTAATTCTTGCCTCAATCTGTCAAATGGGCCTAATAATGTTAATAGTACTAAGTTCATAAATTATAAAGAGATTAAGTTAGTTAGTAGGAATAAAACCTTAAAACAATGTCCTGGGTATGGCAATTATTCAATAAATAAATACAATTAATTTCAATATTACAACTTGTCCAAAACATTTGAGTTTTTATATTTCTCGGAAAAGATTGCACAATCCCAATGTATTTCGTTGAGATTCTTTGTATGTGTCACAATCATTCATTTACATTTGTTAATTCATTTAGTATACCATACATCCATTATAATTCTCATTCCAATTTCATTCTTCTCTGTCTTTCTCTACTTCAGAGAATCAAACTTTAAAGATATGCCCATGAGAATGTATAATTATGCATTTGGCAAAAAAATTGGTTATTTGTGTGATATACAATGTTTTAAGTAATTGAAATTATGACTTGATAACATTATATCAAGGCATATGAAGTATCTAGGAGTTTACTCAATTTCCAGGACACTTACTTTAATGACATATATACATACAAATATAACAAAGGAACGTTTAATGTCACTTCTTATCTGCAATGTTTCCCATGTGATTTAACATAGCAAATAAGTTTACTTAGATTAACATCTCTCTTTTTAAAGACTTCATATGGAATTATATTTTGGAAAGTTTGTCAAACATCTAAGTGAAGATTTTGATTGTACTATTCATTATACAAATCGAAGTTTAGGGGAATAGTTTGGGCTAGTGATAAACTTTTGAAGTTTATTAGCGTATAGATAATACTTAAAGACGTGAAACTTGATGGATAATGAAGAAATAATGACAGGGAAGAAGGTTCAATAATTAATCCCTGAAGCATTTCAATGTTTATTATTGTGGACTCTGAGGAGGAACAAACAAAGATGCCTTAGAAGAATTTTACAGCAAAGTAGGAACAATGCCAAAAGTGTGTACTACCCAAGAAAGAAAATGATGAAAGTTTTTAAAAATTGAGGGAGATTTTTATTTTTATATTAAATAAGAATGGGGTCTGAAAATTGTCCATTGGAGTTAATAATCTGAAGATCACTCTGAGTGGACATAAAAGTGATATAAATACAAACCTTATTAGAATGAGGTCAAAAGACAATGAAAAGCTAGAACATGGACATTGCTGGCAATGACAATTCTTATGAAAAGTTTGAAAGAAAACATAGAATGAGATTTGAGGTCAAATTTTTTAAAATACAAAATGTACTTTTTCAAGTTTATTTTTGATGGGATTTATCTAGTAGAGATGAAACTTTAAAATGCGTGGAATAATATTTTATTACCCTATCATATAAGAAGATGAGTTTCAATTAAATGCACTTTGGGTGGCTCTACTGGGTAAAGGAGTTCATGGATCCATGATTTTGAGTGGCCCTACTGCTCACAGCACACACAACAGCTCCCTGGGGGACCCCACACATGAGGCACTGGGTGAGGTTGTCACGGTCTGCCAAACCAGAAAGGAACTAGCTCTCAACCCCTCCCTTACACTCTGGGACTCTCGCAAGAATGGCAGCCACAGTGATTGTTGAATTGCCTTCCAGGGTCATTCTTTCCTTGTCTTAAAGAACAGCATCTGGCATCTATTGAGATCATTGGTTAAGTCAGTGTGTCATATGCCTACTAATCTCCTTATCAAATGGTTGTTTGGCCACACCCGTAGTGTTCTCTTATAAACAGGATTTTTGGCAATATAGATAGGCTGAGAATTTTCCAGATCTTTCAGTTGTTGTTCCTTCTTGCTTAATAATTCCATCTTCATATACTTTTTCTCTTCTTCCATTTTAATATAAGCATTTTCATATATGAGGAAACAAACCACTTCTTAAACAGTTCCATAAAAATCTCCTTAGCTAAATATCCAATTTCATCTCTTAAAATTTGTACCTTCCATAAAACATTAGAATATGAGCATGACTCAGTCAAGTTCTTTGCCATTGTTTAACAAGGATTACTTTTTCTCCACTTTCCAATAACATGTGCCTCATGTATGTCTGAAAATACGAGTTTGGCCTTAATTGCCCATATTTTTCCCAACTTTCTTTAGATGATTATTTATGTATTTTCTAAGGAAATGAAAGCTTTTACGACATTCCCTTTTTCTCTCTGAGCTTTCATTAGAGAGAATCACCACACCATGCAATACTATGCAGCCATACAAAAGGATGAGTTCATGTTCTTTGTACAGATGTGGATGAAACTGGAAACCATCGTTCTCAGCAAACTAACACAAGAACAGAAAACCAAATACCACATGCTCTCACTTATAAGTTGGAGTTGAACAATGAGAACACATGGACACAGGGAGGGGAATATCACACATCAGGGTATGTCAGGGGGAGTGGGACTAGGGGAGGGATAGCATTAGGAGAAATACCTAATGTGGGTGACAGGTTGATAGGTGCAGCAAACCACCATGGCATGTAACAAAACTATGTAACAAAGCTATGTAACAAAACTGCACATTCTGCACATGTACCCCAGAAGATAAAGCAAGGAAAGAGAGAGAGAGAGAAGAAAGAAAGAGAGAAAGAGAGAAAGAGAGAAAGAGAGAAAGAGAGAAAGGAAGGAAGGAAGGAAGGAAGGAAGGAAGGAAGGAAGGAAGGAAGGAAGGAAGGAAGGAAGGAAGGAAGGAAGGAAGGAAGGAAGGAAGGAAGGGAGGGAGGAAGGGCAGGCATTCACCATAATGTAGGCTTTTAGTAGTATGGAACACAAAACTCTTCCAGCCTCTACCTACTAGCCAGTTTAAATGCTGCTTTCATATTTTTAAGTATTTGTTACAGAAGCACCTAAGCTTCTCAATACGAATTTTCGTCTTAACCTGAGTTGTTGTAACAAAGTATAACAGATTGAATAGCTTAAACAGAAATTCATTTCTCAAAGTTCTGGAGGCTGGAAGTCTGAGCTTAGGGTGCCAGAATGGTCAGATTCTGGAGAGAGCCCACTTCTGGGTTGCAGACTGCTGTCTTCTTATGTCCTCACATCACAGAAACAGGACCAGAGAGCTCTCTGGCATCCCTTTGAAAAGAACATTAAAACAATTATGACCTCATGACCTAATTACCTCCCAAAGACCCACCTCCTAATATCATCACATTGGGGATTAGAATTTCAACATATGAATTTTGGGGAAAATTTGACATTCAGTGTATAACAAAACTAAACATAGATCTTTTCTCTTTCACAGAAGTAAACTCAATATGAATCATAGATCTAAATATGAAATGGAAAACTAAAACACCTTTAGACTATACCATAGATGAAAACCTAGCTGAACTGGGACTTGGTTAAGAGATTTTAGATACATCATACATGAAAAAGACACAGGTAATTTAGACCTATTGAAATTAAAATTTGAAAGAGCAAGACACTATTAAGAAAATCAGAAGAAACGCCAAAATCTGTGGAAAATATTTGCAAGATAAATACCTGAAAAGTTTTTTTTTTCCAAACTATACAAAGAACCCTTAACCTTAAAAATAAGAAAGAACTTTAAAAATAGGAAAGAAACAACCCAATTCATAAATATGCAAAAGATCTGAACAAGAAATCTCAGCAAAGAATATACACAGATGGCAAATAAAAATATAGACAGATGCTCAACATCATTTGCCATTAGGGAATTGCAAATTCAAATAATAAAGATATATCACAATACTCGTATTACAATGGCTAATATTTAACAGAAAGTGACAATATCACTTTGCAAGATATTGAAGCCACAGGAACTCCTTTTTATTGCTAGTGAAATATAAATCGATACAGGTACTTTGATAGATAGTTTGAAAAGTTTCTTACAAAGTGAAACATAATCTTACCATATATTTCCCCTATCATACTCCTAGGTATTTATCTAACTGATTTGAAAGTTCAGATTTACATAAAAACACATATTCACATATTTATAGCAGTTTTATTTATAGCCTCCAACAACTGGAACCCACCAAGATGTCTTTCAACAGGTCAATTAAGGAAGAAATTGATATAGCCATGCAATAAGCTGTTATTAGCAATAAAAAGAAATGGAATATCGGGCCATGAAAGAACATGGATGAATCTTAAATGCATATTTCTTACCGAAACAATCAGGCTGAAATGGCTACATACTGTATGATTCCAATCAAAGATACTATGTAAAACGTAATACTATAGTGACAGAAAATGTCAGTGGTTTGATATGATGCACAGGGAATTTTTGATGTGGTCTGATATGATGCACAGAAAATAAATGGAGCAAAAAAACTTTTAGGGCAGTAAAGCTATTTTTTTATGATACTGCAATGGTAGATACCTCATATTCTGCATTTGGTGAAAGCCATGGAACTTAAGAACACAGAGTGGACCTCAGTAAATGGACATTGGAAAGCATCATTCGGGAGTCTGAGGAACCCCAGGGTAAAATGAAGAGTGACAAGATAACCTAATTGTTATAAGTGTATGAAACAGTCTCAGTAATGGGCATAGAGGGAAATCTGTAGATTTAAGTAATTTTGCAAATAAGCAGAGTCTAGAACAGTGTCTAAAGGCAAAAGAAACTGTACAGAAGCCCTTCAAAGTATTTGGTAAGTTGTTTCCATTGGAATATGGGCTAACCATTCTAATTCCACTATACCATGTACTGAAATTGAACAGTTATGTAAATGGATGTTAAATGGTAGGAGCAAGAGTTCATATTGCTAGAGTGGGAGGCACAGAGAAACAAAGGAAGGAGTCTAGCATGACCCAGGTTGTAATGTATTAGAACTAGAAACAATGGCATCAGTTTAATGTTACAATGTAAAGAAATAATGATTACATATAGATATATTTAATGATATGTGAATATATACAGGTTAGCATACAGGCATAAATTTCCTAACTCTGTCAGCTAAGAGCCTACCAGCACTGAACCTACTTTAGCAAAGGGCATACCTAGCACCCAGATCTTGAACTCTATCATTCTCCAGTAAAGGGAACTAGAGTTCCTGGGAGTAATGGCTGATTCTAGGACTGAGGAAGGAAGTATACAGATGAACCTGGGTTATCTTGTATATATAGATAATTAAAACATGCAAAACAAACAAACAAAACATGCAAGGGACACAGGAACAAACCCAGAAAGCTCTGAATGGCAAAGGCAGAACAATTTGTTCAACAACATAAATAATGTTGCATTAGAACCCAGAATATAAATTGAATACCTATTAATTGCCACTGATAAAAATAAATATTATAATAAATAAATAAATAAATAAATGTGGGGGAGAAATAAGCCTCCCATGAATAAGCATTTCGAATAATTTATATAAATAACCCTCAACGAGGTAACAGACATACCTCCCCACTTCTTCACTGTGGATTGTATACAGAGACTTTCTTCCAAAGAATACAGTACAGAAAGAAAAGGGAGTATGGAATAACTTTACATTGTACAAACACTACATCAGACAAACACTGATCATCACCTAAGACAAGTCACATGTATGTATATACCCATGATAGGATGTGATGAGAATAGCAGTTTGCCTGTGTGGTTTTCCTCCCCAAAACACATAATCTCAGTCAGATTATGTGAAAAACATCACACAGTCTCACAAAAGGATATTCCACAAAATGTCTTTACAGGACTCCTTCAAACTGTCAGGGTCATCAAACACAGCAAGTTTTGGAAACTGTCACTGCCAACAGGAGCCACAATTTAATATGGTAGAACTGGTGGCATCCTGGAACATAAAAATAATATTAGGTAAAACATTATGAAATCTGAATAAAGTGTAGACTTTAGTTAAAAATGGTATATCAATATAAATACATGAATATATAGAAGGTAATGTAAGACATTAATAGCAAGAAAAATTTTGACTATAACTCACAGTACTATTTTCATATTTTTCTATGCATTTAAAACTGCTCCAAATTACAGTGTTTCTTTAAAAAGCACTTCATGCTTACTACCCTCTTCTTTCAACTATATAACTGCTTAAATTTTATTTCTAATATTGTAGCCATAATTTTGATTGAACTTTCATATTTACAGCTCCTCATGTATTTACAACCCATCGTTAATACTGAATTACCTTTTTACTTGTTTATTTCATCCATTGCACCTCATTTGTTACTATTATTAGTCTCAGATTATGACACTTTTTCCAGTTTCTGGAGATTATTTTATCTCTGCATATTAAACATAATAACATTTGTATTGCTACTGTTTCTCATGTCATCTAAAAATACTTAATGTACAACGTGGGAATTATTTCAGTTTGTTCCTTTTATTTTTTAAAAAAACATTTTTTGGTTAGATCATACTTTTCAAATCACCTACATAGAATAGTTATCTTATGAACTTGTAAATTAAGCATTTTAGCATACAGAATTTTAAGGGACGGGATCTGGTATTATTGGATGAATCAAAGACACTGCTGGCAGAGATCTAACATCCAGGATGCTATATCATTTAATAGTATTTAGATGGTTAAGCTCCATAAATTAACTTGACTATCATTATTCTCCCAATGAACATGGACGAAGAGATTAAATACTAGGTTTGGTGAGCTTTAAATTTCCAAATGGCTACAGTGTCTATGATTCTATGGGTCCTTTAATGGTGAAGGAAGCCCTTCTCTTAAACAATGTATCAGTGATACTTTCAGCTGTAAATGGCAGAGAAACCAATTGGCTTCATCAATCAGAGGCTTACAAATAACAAGGCAAATGTTGGTAGGTAGCTCTGTTGGCAAGGGTTTTCATTCTTCATTGGCACAAGATCACTTACTTAACTCTGAGGCAGGAAGTGGAGATTTACCAGAGAGAAGAATGTAAAATATTTCCCTAGAGTAACTTAGTGTACGTACACTTAGCATGTCATTGGTATGGCTGGTATACATTCAGTTCTAATTACAAACAATATGGCTAAAATAACTATTACTGCCTGTATATTGGAGGTGGAGAAGGCAGAATTTTTACTGAATTAATTAACCAGCTATATCTTCAAATAGCATAAAGAAGTAAACTGCAATATGCATAAAAATATGTATGTCCTCTGTCAACATACTGTTCACATTTAGTATAGATATTTAAAACAAAGATACCTTATGTTTGACTCTAATTAAGTATATTTATAATGCTATTTGTTTAGTATTATTAATAATCCACTGTCAGCTACATATATTAATGTTATATGTAAATTTTTTTATAAGTAAACACAAGGTATATTTTTATACTTAGGTTAAAATTATTTCTTAATGAGTTAAAAGAGTTTATAATATTAGCACTATTAACTCTTTTTTGTGATAGCTTTTGCTGGCAAATGCAATGTTTCTATTTGTGCAGGAGTCTGACTGTGTGTGTGTTTATTCATGTAATCTTAATTCTTGCAACAACCCTCAAAGAAATATCATTGTCTATATTTTATACAGAATAGAACTAAGATTTAAAATGACTGATTAAGTGTCATAGGTCTCATAATTAAAAATAGAATAACTGTTCAATTCTAGACCTATCTAACTCAAAGACCACAAAATAGAATACAGACA
This sequence comes from Theropithecus gelada, assembly GCF_003255815.1. Lineage (NCBI taxonomy): Eukaryota > Metazoa > Chordata > Mammalia > Primates > Cercopithecidae > Theropithecus > Theropithecus gelada. Next base: position 94,626,884 of record NC_037672.1, on the reverse strand, counting down.
CAAAGATCTCCAAAAATAGAGACTGGGAGAAATTTTGTCCTGTCTTCTAAGGAATCATTTTATATTTTGCGTTAGTTATTCTTGTGAAAATAGTTTCGAGTCATGTGCACAAGGTTTACCAAAAAACCAAAAAACAAAAAAGAAAACAAAAATAAAACACATGTTTGACAACAATGGGAGTAAATTCATTGAAGAAAAAAATGAAATTATCTCTTCCTACAAAATGCATTCTTTCAGAAAAAGCAATAGTTACAATTCCCTTATCTAGTTTAATATAGCATGTATTGGTGAATGGAAAAAGCACTACAGAAAATGAGTATTTCTTGTCCTGCCTGAAGGTTAAATGTTGTCAACAGTTCTCTTTTTATTTTTCAAAATATTTTTATCTCCAGGCATTTAAGAATTTTAAAAAGTTAATAAAAGACAGAGTTTTACTAACTTCATTTAAGTTTATAATAAATAATTTACAATGATTCTCTAGGGTATATACTGTTGAAAACATACTAATCTAGAGATAAACTCTCAACTCATGTAGTTGTGGATACATTATAGTGTGTTTCATTTCAATAAAAATAATTGTGTGTACCAGACGCTATAAGGCAGAAAATCTTGCCAAAAACCAGTGGAGGAGAGAATGTCTGTAATGATTTCCCTTGACAAACCATGTTTGAGCATCTGAAAATTGTAAAAGAAAAAGAACATATAGAATCGACCCTGTCTTGGCAAAACTCCAAGAATTCATGTTGAGTTTAATGGATTAGAAAGTACTGTAAATAAGTCATGACTCAATATTGAGCAAAGATTCTCTTCCTGGGAACTAAACAATGAATCCAGATAAATATCTGAAAGAACACAAGTTACTATACCTCTATAAATAGAATTTATTTAAAAAGGGACTATGTCTAAAGTACATGTACAAAAAAGGAAAATGAATTGCTTTTTGCTTTTTTAAACATCTTTAAGCACATTCCCAATTATTTTCTATTTCCTTGAGAAAAGTAACTTATATACATATAAGAAAAACTTCTTATATAGGATCAATACATTTTATTGATACACAATAATTTTACATATTTATGGAGTACATATGGTATTTTGATACATATACACAATTTGTAATAATCAAGTTGGAGTATTTAAGATATCCATCATGTGAAAAATTTATCATTTATTTGTGTTGGGAACATTTCTGATATTCTCTTCCAGCTATTTTGAAATATACTGTAAATTATTAATAACTGTATTCACTCTACTATGCTATCGAATACTAGAACTTACACCTTTTATCTAACTGCATGTTTGTAACCATTACATCCCAACCCCACCCTTCCAAGTCTCTGATAACCAACTTTATACTCTTTACCTCAATGAGATGAGTTTTTTTGCTTCCAGGTTTGAGTGAGAACATGCGATATTTGTCTTTCTGTGCCTGGCTTATTTCACTTAACATAATGACTTACAGTTCCATTCAAGTAATTGAAAATGCAGCATTGTTTTTCCTTTGTACTTAGTAGTATTCCATTGTGTATACTTACCACATTCTCTATCCATTCATCTATTGCTGAATACTTAGGTTGACTCCATATCTTGGTTACTGTGAATAGTGCTGCAGTAAATATGGGAGTGCAGATGTTTCCTCAGCATAATGATTTCTTATCTTTTTGATATATATGCAGTAGTGGAATTGCTGGACCATGTGGTAGTTCTATTTATAGTTTTGTGAGAAACCTCCATACTGTTTTCCATAGTAGTTATACTGATTTATATTCCCATCAATAGTGTAGGAATGTAGGATGTCCCCTTTCTCCACATCCTTTTCAACATTTGCTATTTGTGTGTGTGTGTGTTTTCCTTATAATAGTCATTCAGGTATCTCATGGTGGTTTTGAGTTGCATTTTTCTGATGATTATCAATGTTGAACATTTTTCCATATACCTGTTGGTCGTTTATATGTCTTCTTTTGAGAAATGTCTATTTAAATTCTCTGCCCACTATTAATGGCAGTATTTGGTTTTTGCTGATCAGTTGGTTGAGTTTCCTGTATATTCTGGATGTTAGTTCCTTGTTAGATGATTAGTCTGCAAATATTTTCTCCCATTCTACAGGTTGTCTTTTCATTCTGTTGATTTTTTCCTCTTTTATGCAGAGGCTTTTGAGCTTAATATAGTATCATTTGTTCCTTTTTGGTTTTGTTCCCTGTCCTTGTGAAGTCCTAACCATAAAATGTTTGTTTAGACTAATATCTTAAAATGTTTCCTTTACATTTTCTTCAAACAATTGTATAGTTTGCATCCTATGTCTAAATTTTTAATCCATTTTGAATCAATTGTTGTATATGGTAAAACATAAGGGTCTAGTTTAATTCTTTGGCAAGTGGATATAAAGCTTGTTAAGCACCATTTGTTAAAGAAGGTGTGTTTCCCAAATGTGTATTGCTGACTGCTTTGTCAAAACTCTGTTGGCTGTAAATACTTGAATTTATTTCTAGGTGCTCTTTTCTGTCCCATTGGCCTATGTATCTGTTTTACTGTGTTGTTCTAGTTACTAAAACGTTGTAATATATTTTAAAGTCAAATAGAATGATGCCTCTTGGTTATCTGATGTCTTTTGTGGCTACAAACATATTTTAGTTTAGTTTTTTGGGTTTTTTTTCTATTCCTCTGAAGAATATCATTGGTACTTTGATAGGGATTGATTTGAATGTGTAGGTCACTATGGTTAGTTAGTATGGTCATTTTAGAAATATCAATTCTTTTTGGTGCTTGAGCATAAGATGCCTTTCAATTTGTTTGTGGCCCCTTAAATTTCTATCATTACTGTTTTTTGTTTTTTAAGGGTCTTTTACCTCTCTGATAAAATTTATTCCTAAATATTTTGTTGGGCAGCTATTATAAAAATAATTATTTTCTCAATTTCTTTTTCAGCTCATTCATTATTGGTCCATGGAACACTACTGATTTGTATATGTTGATTTTTGGTCCTGTAACTTTACTGAATTTATTGGTTATATGCATATTTAGGTGAAGTTTTTAGATATTTCTATGTATAAGATCATGTCATCTACAGAGATAAATCATTTGACTTCCTTTTTAAAAAAATTTGGATATCCTTTATTTTTTTTCTCTTGCCTGATTGCTCTGGCTTAGAATTGAGTTTTATATTGAAGAGGAATGTGGAAAGTGGGCATCTTTGCTTGCCCTTGTTCTTAGAGGAAAGGCTTTCAACTTTTCCCATGCATTATAATGTTATTGGTGGCTTTGCCATATATGTCCTTAATTATATTGCAGTATGTTCCTTTATTCCTAGTTTGTTCAGAGTAATTATTATGAGGAGCTGCTGAAGTTTATCAAACACTTTTTCTTCATTTATTAAAATGAGAATATGGTATTTTCCCCTTTTCTCTGTTGATAAGATATATCACACTTATTGGTTTGAATATGCTGCACTATCCTGACATCCTTGGGATAAATTCCATTTGATCATTGTGTATTATATTTTTGATGTGTTGTTTGATTTGGTTTGCAAGTATTTTGTTGAAGAATTTACATAAATGTTCACCAGTGATGTTGGCCTGTAGTGTTTGTTGTTGTTATGTTCTTGTCTGGCTTGATATCAGGGTAATGTTGGCCTCATACAATTAATTATAAGAGTTCTCTCATCTTCAATTGTTTGGAACAGTTTGAGAATAATTAGTGTTACTTCTTTATTAATTTGGTAGAATTCAGCAGGTAACCCATCCAGTTCTGTGCTTTTCTTTCTTGGGAGACTTTCTATTACTGATTCAATTTGGTTACATATAATTGGTTTGTTCACATTTTCTATTTCTTTCTGACTCAGTCTTGGAAGTTTGAATGTGTATAGGAACTTTTCAGGTTTCTCTAGGTTTTCCAGTTTGTTAGCCTATAGTTGTTCATAATAGTCTATAATGACCCTTTGTATTTCTGTGGTGTCAAATGTAATTGTATTTCTGTGGTGTCAAATGACAAATTAATTGTTTCATTAATACTTTGCATTTTTTTGGTCTCCATTTTCATTAGTTCTGCTCTGATTTTCATTATTTATTTTTCCTTCTACTAATTTTGGGATTGGTTTGTTCTTGCTTTTCTAGTCCCTTGAGTTGCATTATTAGATGTTTTATCTGAAATTCTTCTTTATTGATGTAGGAATTTATCAATATAAACTTCCCTTTTAAATTATTGTTTTATTAAATAGGTTTTCTATGCATTTGCTTATCTCTTCTCTTTCCAGAACTCCCCAGATTTGAACACTTGATTGCTTTATGATAGCTCATATGTCATGTAGATTTTCTTCACTCATTTTTAAACTTCTTTATCTGACTGGGTTATTGCAAAAGACCTGTCTCCAAGTTCAGGAATTTTTTTCTTAACTTGAAATAGTCTATTTTGAAATTTTCAATTGCATTACTTATTTCATTCTTTGGATTCTTCAATTCCAGGTTTTCCGTTTACTTCTTTATTTGTGATATGTATCTCTATGCTGATTTTTACCCTGATTTCTATTATCAGTGTTTTCTTTATCTCACTGAGTTCCTTTAATATTTTTATTTTGAAAAAATAGATTTTCTTTCCTTTGGAATCTGTTACTGATAATTACTGTATTCTTTTGAAGGTGTTATGTTTTCTTGCTTTCTTTTTATTTATTTATTTATTTATTTATTATTATTATTATTATTATACTTTAAGTTCTAGGGTACATGTGCATAACGTGCAGGTTTGTTACATATGTATATTTGTGCCATGTTGGTGTGCTACACCCATCAACTCGTCAGCACCCATCAACTCATCATTTACATCAGGTTTTCTTGCTTTCTTATGTTTCTGTGTCATTATGTTGACCTCTGTGCATCTGGTATAAGAGTTACTTCTCATTTTGTTCATTGGCTTTTGTAGTGAAAGACTTTTCTATAGCTGTATCTATAGCTTTGGTTGGGTAAGGTGCTTTGGCTTTGATTCTGAGTGGGCATGGTAGTGTAGTCTCTGTATGATTCCTTTGTAGTCAATATTGGTGGCATCTGTGAGTTCCTCAGAGACTTATGCAGCTGCAGTTGTTAGTGAAGGCTGTGTTGAGGCTTTGTTTGGCATCCAGACACCAGATGAGCTGGTCCTTTTGCACCCATGGTGGCGGCAGTGGGCCAATAGTCCTGATTCTAATACCCACATGGTGTTTCTGGGCACTGGTGATGACAGGTCCAGTCAGGTGGGTCTTTGGACCTTCAGGTGGGATGCTCAGGTGCCAACAGTGATGGCTGCAGCAGTGAGCCAGCCCTTGAGACATGACTGGCATGCATGGGCACCAATGGTGGCAGAGGTAGGCTGGGTGATCCAGTATCCAGGTCCCCAGGAAGTGTGCATGGGCACCAGCAGCAGACATGCTGGGCTCATCCTTATACCTGTGGTCAGCTTGCCTGTTCACCACTAGCTACAGGCAAGGCAGGCCCATCCCCAAAGCCCTGGATAGCATGCTCCAGTGAAAAAAATGGGCATAGTGGACTTGTCCTCAACTACCCAGAAGACATATGTAGGCTCCAGAGGTGGCAAGTAGGGTAGGTTGAACCCCAGATTCCTCAATGACAAATACGAATGCCAGCAGTTGTAAATGTATGTGGGGCAGACCTGGCATCAGGTCCCCAGAAAGCTTCCATGGGGTCCAGTGGTGGCAAGTGGGGCAGACCAATTTATAGGTCCCTGGACAGCATGCTTGTGTACCAGCATCAACTGCAAGTGGGCACAATGGGAATGTCTTCAGGCCCCAGGATGGCACACAGGTGAACCAGTCCTCAGGCTCTTTGAAGGCGTTTGTAGGTGCATAGCAGCCCTATGGCCAGAGGATTATTGGGTTACTTTCAGTGGCAGCAGCCCCAATTGGGCAGCTCTTAGGCTCTGGGGAGTAAACATTTTGGCTTCTTTAGGGCTGGGGGCAGACTCTCTGGTGTGATGCACTGCAATGCTCATTTTCTGAGGCATAAGCACCACATGTGCTAGAGTCCTGGGGATCTTCTCTCACCACTGGGTCCAGCAGGCATCCTGATACTGCAACTCTGTAAGTGGATATGTAGGATATCAACAGTGCTCTAGGGATGTGGAGATTGAGGAACAGTTAGGCTCCAGGGAAGAATATAGTTTGTTGGAGACTGGGCTCTCAAAATGGCACTCTAATGAAACTGCTTGGGTCTCAGGGGGTGTGTATGGGACCCAGCGTGGACTCAGCTTAGAACAATGCCATAACCTGGACTCCCTACAGCTCTCTATACTAGTCTCAAGGTCCATGAGGGCCCTAGGGGGCCCTTCTATGGCTAGAATTTGGGGAATCTGTGGTGAGAATATAAGCCACCAGGAATCGCTCATCTTTTCCTCACAGTGGAGCCCTCCTCCTGGCTCTGAGCTGATTCAGACCTGGAACTGCTGTTTTGCTTCCTCTCTTTCCATGCCTCAGAGGTTCCCTATCACTTCCCTACTGAATCCCAATGTTTTCTCTTGGCTGCTCAATTTGAGGTATTATTATCTACTGACTGTTTTGGTTGTTCTTTATGGAGAAGGAAAATACTGGGTACATCCAGTCAGATTTCATGAAACCTAGAAACTTAGGATCATTACTTTTGAATTACAAAGAATCAAAACAATTTTTGTTTGCTTATTTGAAATATTATATTACTGTGAGAATAGAATGACTACAGCTGTAGGAAGTAATAATAGTAGAGAAATTTAGAGACAAACTGATTTTTTTTATATATATATACTTCAAGTCTGGGATATATGTGCAGAACGTGCAGGTTTGTTACAGGTATACACATGCCATGTTGGTTTGCTGCACCCATCAACCTGTCATCCACATTAGATATTTCTTCTATGTGATCCCTCCCCTAGCCCTCCACTCCATGACAGGTCCTATTGTGTGAAGTTCCCCTCTCTGTGTCCATGGTTTCTCATTGTTCAACTCCCACTTCTAAATGAGAACATGCAGTGTTCAGTTTTCTGTTCCTGTGTTAGTTTGCTGAGAATGATGGTTTCCAGCTTCATCCATGTCCCTGCAAAGGAAATGAACTCATCTTTTTTTTTTTTTAATCATACTTTAAGTTCTAGGGTACATGTGCACAACGTGCAGGTTTGTTACATATGTATACTTGTGCCATGTTGGTGTGCTGCACCCATCAACTCGTCAGGACCCATCAACTCGTCATTTACATCAGGTATAATTCCCAGTGCTATCCCTCCCTCTTCTCCCCTCCCCATAATAGGCACCGGTGTGTTATGTTCCCCTTCCTGAGTCCAAGTCATCTCATTGTTCAGTTCTCACCTATGAGTGAGAACATGCGATGTTTGGTTTTCTGTTCTTGTGATAGTTTGCTGAGAATGATGGTTTCCAGCTGCATCCATGTCCCTACAGAGGACACAAACTCATCCTTTTTTATGGCTGCATAGTATTCTATGGTGTATATGTGCCACTTTTTCTAAATCCAGTCTGTCACTGATGGACATTTGGGTTGATTCCAAGTCTTTGCTATTGTGAATAGTGCCGCAATGAACATAGGTGTGCATGTGTCTTTATAGCAGCATGATTTATAATCCTTTGGGTATATACCCAGTAATGGGATGGCTGGGTCATATGGTATTTCTAGTTCTAGATCCTTGAGGAATTGCCATACTGTTTTCCACAATGGTTGAACCAGTTTACAATCCCACCAACAGTGTAAAAGTGTTCCTATTTCTGCACATCCTCTCCAGCACCTGTTGTTTCCTGACTTTTTAATGATTGCCATTCTAAATGGTGTAAGATGGTATCTCATTGTGGTTTTGATTTGCATTTCTCTGATGGCCAGTGATGATGAGCATATTTTCATGTGTCTGTGGGCTATATGCATGTCTTCTTTTGAGAAATGTCTGTTCATATCATTTGCCCACTTTTTGATGGGATTGTTTGTTTTTTTCATGTAAATTTGTTTGAGTTCTTTGTAGGTTCTGGATATTAGCCCTTTGTCAGATGAGTAGATTGCAAAAATTTTCTCCCATTCTGTAGGTTGCTTGTTCACTCTGATGGTAGTTTCTTTTGCTGTGCAGAAGCTCTTTAGTTTAATTAGATCCCATTTGTCAATTTTGGCTTTTGTTACCGTTGCTTTTGGTGTTTTACACATGAAGTCCTTGCCCATGCCTATGTCCTGAATGGTATTACCTAGGTTTTCTTCTAGGGTTTTTATGGTATTCAGTCTAACATTTAAGTCTCTAATCCATCTTGAATTAATTTTCATATAAGGAGTAAGGAAAGGATCCAGTTTCAGCTTTCTACTTATGGCTAGCCAATTTTCCCAGCACCATTTATTAAATAGGGAATCCTTTCCTCATTTCTTGTTTTTCTGAGGTTTGTCAAAGATGAGATGGCTATAGATGTGTGGTATTATTTCTGAGGACTCTGTTCTGTTCCATTGGTCTTTATCTCTGTTTTTGTACCAGTACAATGCTGTTTTGGTTACTGTAGCCTTGGGGTGTAGTTTGAAGTCAGGTAGTGTGATCCCTCCAGCTTTGTTTTTTTGACTTAGGATTGTTTTGGCAATGCCAGCTCTTTTTTGGTTCCATATGAACTTTAAAGCAGTTTTCTCCAATTCTGTGAAGAAACTCATTGGTAGTTTGATGGGGATGGCATTGAATCTATAAATTACCTTGAGCAGTATGGCTGTTTTCACAGTATTGATTCTTCCTATCCATGAGCATGGTATGTTCTTCCATTTGTTTGTGTCCTCTTTTATTTCACTGAGCAGTGGTTTGTAGTTCTCCTTGAAGAGGTCCTTTACATCCCTTTTAAGTTGGATCCCTAGGTATTTCATTCTCTTTGAAGCAATTGTGAATGGAAGTTCATTCATTATTTGGCTCTCTGTTTTTCTGCTACTGGTGTATAAGAATGCTTGTGATTTTTGCACATTAATTTTGTATCCTGAGACTTTGCTGAAGTTGCTTATCAGCTTAAGGAGATTTTTGGCTGAGATGATGAGGTTTTCTAAATATACAATCATGTCATCTGCAAACAGGGACAATTGGACTTCTTTTCCTAACTGAATACCCTTGATTTCTTTCTCTTGCCTGATTGCCCTAGCCAGAACTTCCAACACTATGTTGAATAGGAGTGGTGAGAGAGGGCATCCCTGTCTTGTGCCAGTTTTCAAAGGGATTTTTTCCAGTTTTTGCCCATTCAGTATGATAATGGCTGTGGGTTTGTCATAAATAGCTCTTATTACTTTGAGGTACGCTCCATTAATACCGAATTTATTGAGAGTTTTTAGCATGAAGGGCTGTTGAATTTTGTCAAAGGCCTTTTCTGCATCTATTGAGATAATCATGTGGTTTTTGTCTTTGGTTCTGTTTATATGCTGGATTAAGTTTATTGATCTGTGTATGTTGAACCAGCCTTGCATCCCAAGGATGAAACCTGGGTAGATAAGCTTTTTGATGTGCTGCTGGATTTGGTTTGCCGGTATTTTATTGAGGATTTTTGCATCAATGTTCATCAGGGATATTGGTCTAAAATTCTCTTTTTTTGTTGTGTCTCTGCCTGGCTTTGGTATCAGGATGACGTTGGCCTCATAAAATGAGTTAGGGAGGATTCCCTCTTTTTCTATTGATTGGAATAGTTTCAGAAGGAATGGTACCAGCTCGTCCTTGTAACTCTGGTAGAATTCAGCTGTGAATCCGTCTGGTCGTGGACTTTTTTTGGTTGGTAGGCTATTAATTATTGCCTCAATTTCAGAGGCTACTTTTGGTCTATTCAGGGATTCAACTTCTTCCTGGTTTAGTCTTGGGAGAGTGTAAGTGTCCAGGAAATTATCCATTTCTTCTAGATTTTCTAGTTTATTTGCATAGAGGTGTTTATAGTATTCTCTGATGGTAGTTTGTATTTCTGTGGGGTCGGTGGTGATATCCCCTTTATCATTTTTTATTGCGTCTATTTGATTCTTCTCTCTTTCTTTTTTATTAGTCTTGCTAGCGGTCTATCAATTTTGTTGATCTTTTCAAAAAACCAACTCCTGGATTCATTGATTTTTTGGAGGGTTTTTTGTGTCTCTATCTCCTTCAGTTCTGCTCTGATCTTAGTTATTTCTTGCCTTCTGCTAGCTTTTAATGTGTTTGCTCTTGCTTCTCTAGTTCTTTTAATTGTGATGTTAGAGTGTCAATTTTAGATCTTTCCAGCTTTCTCTTGTGGGCATTTAGTGCTATAAATTTCCCTCTACACACTGCTTTAAATGTGTCCCAGAGATTCTGGTATGTTGTATCTTTGTTCTCGTTGGTTTCAAAGAACATCTTTATTTCTGCCTTCATTTTGTTATGTACCCAGTAGTCATTCAGGAGCAGGTTGTTCAGTTTGCATGTAGTAGAGCGGTTTTGATTGAGTTTCTTAGTCCTGAGTTCTAGTTTGATTGCATTGTGTTCTGAGAGACAGTTTGTTATAATTTCTGTTCTTGTACATTTGCTGAGGAGTGCTTTACTTCCAATTATGTGGTCAATTTTGGAATAAGTGCTACGTGGTGCTGAGAAAAATGTATATTCTATTGATTTCGGGTGTAGAGTTCTGTAGATGTACATTAGGTCCGCTTGGTGCAGAGTTGAGTTCAATTCCTGGATATCCTTGTTAACTTTCTGTCTCGTTGATCTGTCTAATGTTGACAGTGGGGTGTTGAAGTCTCCCATTATTATTGTATGGGAGTCTAAGTTTCTTTGCAAGTCTCTAAGGACTTGCTTTATGTATCTGTGTGCTCCTGCATTAGGTGTGCATATATTTAGGATACTTAGCTCTTTCTGCTGAATTGATCCCTTTACCATTATGTAATGGCCTTCTTTGTCTCTTTTGACCTTTGATCATTTAAAGTCTGTTTTATCAGAGACTAGGACTGCAACCCCTGCTTTTTTTTGTTCTCCATTTGCTTGGTAGATCTTCCTCCATCCCTTTATTTTGAGCCTATGTATGTCTCTGCATGTGAGATGGGTCTCCTGAATACAGCAAACTGATGGGTCTTGACTCTTTATCCAATTTGCCAGTCTATGTCTTTTAATTGGACCATTTAGTCCATTTACATTTAAGGTTAATATTGTTATGTGTGAACTTGATCCTGTCATTATGATATTAGCTGGTTATTTTCCTCGTTAGTTTATGCAGTTTCTTCCTAGCATCGATGGACTTTATTTTTTGGCATGTTTTTGCAATGGCTGGTACCGGTTGCTCCTTTCCATGTTTAGTGCTTCCTTCAGGGTCTCTTGTAGGGCAGGCCTGGTGGTGACAAAATCTCTAAGCATTTCCTTGTCTGTAAAGGATTTCATTTCTCCTTCACTTCTGAAATTTAGTTTGGCTGGATATGAAATTCTGGGTTGAAAATTCTTTTCTTTAAGAATGTTCAATATTAACCCCCACTCTCTTCTGGCTTGGAGAGTTTCTGCCAAGAGATCTGCTGTTAGTCTGATGGGCTTCCCTTTGTGGGTAACCCAACCTTTCTCTCTGGCTGCCCTCAACATTTTTTCTTTCATTTCAACTTTGCTGAATCTGACAATTATGTGTCTTGGAGTTGCTCTTCTCGAGGAGTATCTTTGTTGTGTTCTCTGTATTTCCTGAATTTGAATGTTGGCCTGCCTTACTAGGTCGGGAAAGTTCTCCTGGATGATATCCTGAAGAGTGTTTTCCAACTTGGTTCCATTTTCCCCCTCACTTTCAGGCACCCCAATCAGACGTAGATTTGGTCTTTTCACATAATCCCATACTTCTTGAAGGCTTTGTTCATTTATTTTTCCTCTTTTTTCTTTACACTTCTCTTCTCGCTTCATTTCATTCATTTGATCCTCCATCACTGATACTCTTTCTTCCAGTTGATCGAGTCAGTTTCTGAAGCTTGTGCATTTCTCATGTATTTCTCGTGTCATGGTTTTTATCTCTGTCAGTTCTTTTATGGCCTTCTCTGCATTTATTATTCTAGTTATCCATTCTTCTGTTCTTTTTTCAAGGTTTTTAGTTTCTTTGTGCTGGGTATGTAATTCCTCCTTTAGCTCTGAGAAGTTTGATGGACTGAAGTCTTCTTCTCTCAACTCGTCAAAGTCATTCTCTGTCCAGCTTTCATCCATTGCTGGCGATGAGCTGCGTTCCTTTGGAGGGGGAGATACACTCTTATTTTCTGAATTTCCAGCTTTTCTGCCCTGCTTTTTCCCCATCTTTGTGGTTTTACCTGCCTTTGGTCTTTGGTGATGGTGACATACTGATGGGGTTTTGGTGTGGGTGTCCTTTCTGTTTGTTAGTTTTCCTTCTAACAATCAGGACCCTCAGCTGTAGGTCTGTCAGAGATTGCTTGAGGTCCACTCCAGACCCTGTTTCCCTGGGTATCAGCAGCAGAGGCTGCAGAAGATAGAATATTTCTGAACAGCGAGTGTACCTGTCTGATTCTTGCTTTGGAAGCTTCCTCTCAGGGGTGTACTCCACCATGTGAGGTGTGAGGTGTCGGTCTGCACCTAATGGGGGATGTCTCCCAGTTAAGCTACTCAGGAGTCAAGGACCCACTTGAGCAGGCAGTCTGTCCATTCTCAGATCTCAACCTCCGTGTTGGGAGATCCACTGTTCTCTTCAAAGCTGTCAGACGGGGTCATTTGCATCTGCAGAGCTTTCTGCTACTTTTTGTTTAGCTGTGTGCTATCCCCAGAGGTGGAGTCTACAGAGACAGGCAGGCCTCCTTGAGCTGCTGTGGGCTCCACCCATTTTGAGCCTCCTGGCAGCTTTGTTTACCTACTTAAGCCTCAGCAATGGTGGGCGCCCCTCCCCCAGACTCACTGCTGCCTTGCAGTTAGATTGCAGAAATGCTGTGCTAGCAATAAGGGAGACTCCGTGGGCGTGGGACCCTCCTGGCCAGGTGTGGGATATAATGTCCTGGTGTGCTGTTTGCTACGACCCTTGGTAAAGCACAATATTAGGGTGGGAGTTACCCGATTTTCCAGGTGTTGTGTGTCTCAGTTCTCCTGGCTAGAAAAAGGGATTCCCTTCCCCCTTGTGCTTCCCAGGTAAGGCGATGCCTCGCCCTGCTTCAGCTCTCGGTTGTTGGGCTGCACCAGCTGACCAGCACCAATTGTCCGGCACTCCCCAGTGAGATGAACCTGGTACCTCAGTTGAAACTGCAGAAATCACCCCTCTTCTATGTCACTTGTGCTGGGAGCTGGAGACTGGAGCTGTTCCTATTCGGCCATCTTGCTCCGGGACCCTCATCCTTTTTCTTAATAGCTGCATAGTATTCCATGGTGTATATATACCACATTTTCTTTATCCAGTCTATCATTGATGGACACTTAGGTTGGTTCCAACTCTTTGCTATTGTGAATAGTGCTGCAATAACCATATGTGTTCAAGTGTCTTTATAGTAGAATGATTTATAACCCTCTGTGAATATACCCAGGAATGAAATTGCTGGTCAAATGGTATTTATGGTTCTAGATCCTTCAGGAATCACCAAACTGTCTTCCACAATGGTTGAACTAATCTACACTCCCCCCAGCAATATAAAAACATTCATATTTCTATATGTACTTTCCAGATTCTGTTTTTTCCTGACTTTTTAATTTATAGCACTAAATGCCCACAGAAGAAAGCAAGAAAGACATAAAATTGACACCCTAACACCACAATTAAAAGAACTAGAGAAGCAATAATAAACAAATTCAAAAGATAGCAGAAGAGAAGAAATAGGTAAGATCAGAGCAGAATTGAAGGAGATAGAGAGACAAAAAACCCGTCCAAAATCAATGAATCCAGGAGCTATTTTTTTGAAAAGATTAATAAAATAGATAGACTGCTAGCCAGACTAATAAAGAAGAAAAGAGAGAGGAATCAAATAGACGCAATAAAAATTGATAAAGGGGAGATCACCACTAATCCCAGAGAAATACAAACTACTATCAGAGAATACTATAAAAACCTCTAAGCAAATAAACTAGAAAATCTAGAAGAAATGGATAAATTCCTGGACACACACACCCTTCCAAGACTAAGCCAGGAAGAAATTGAATCCCTGAATAGACCAATAACAAGTTCTGAAAATGAGACAGTTAATTAATAGCCTACCACCCAGTAAAGTCCAGGACCAGATGGATTCACAACTGAATTTTACCAAAGGTATAAAGAGGAGCTGGTACTATTACTTTTGAAACTATTCCAAACAATATACAAAGAGAGAATCCTCCCTAATTCATTTAAGAGGCCAGTATCATCCTGATACAAAAAGCTGACAGAGACACAACAAGAAAAGAACATTTCAGACCAATATCCCTGATGAACATCAATGTGAAAATCCTCAATAAAATACTGGCAAACCGAATACAGTAGCACATCAAAAAGCTTATCAACCATGATCAAGTCAGCTTCATCGCTGGGATACAAGGCTGGTTTAACATATGTAAAACAATGAATGTAATCCATCACATGAACAGAACCAATGACAAAAACCACATAATTATCTCAATAGATGCAGAAAAGACCTTTGATAAAATTCAACACCCCTTCATGCTAAAAACTCTCAAAAACTAGGTATTGATGTCTCAAAATAATAACCTATCTCAAAATTATAGATATCTCAAAATAATAAGAGCCATTTATAGCAACACATAGGCAGTATCATACTGAATGGGCAAAAGCTGGGAGCACTCCCTTTGAAAACCGTCACAAAACAAGGGTGACCTCTCTCACCACTCCTATTCAACATAGTGTTGGAAATTTTGGTCAGGACAATCAGGCAAGATAATGAAATAAAGCATATTCAAATAGTAAGAGAGGAAGTCAGATTGTCTCTGTTTGCAGATGACATGATTGTATATTTAGAAAATCCCATCTTCTCAGCCCAAAATCTCCTTAAACTGATAAGCAACTTCAACAAAGTCTCAGGATACAAAATCAATGTGCAAAAGTCACAAGCATTCCTATACACTAATAACAGACAAACAGAGAGCCAAATCATGAGTGAACTCCCATTCACAATTGCTACAAAGAGAATAAAATACTTAGGAATGCAAATTACAAGGGATGTAAAGGACCTCTTCAAGGAGAACTACAAACCACTGCTCAAGGAAATAATAGAGACAGGACATAAACAAATGGAAAAACATTCCATGTTCATGGATAGGAAGAATCAATACCATTAAAATAGCCATACCACCCAAAGTAATTTATAGATTCAATGGTATCCCCATCAAACTACCACTGACTTTCTTCACAGAATTAGAAAGAAAACTACTTTAAATTTCATATGGAACCAAAAAAGAACACATATAGCCAAGACAATCCTAAGTAAAAAGAGCAAAGCTGGAACATCACACTACCTGACTTCAAAGTATACTACAAGACTACAGTAACCAAAACAGCCTGGTACTGGTAACAAAACAGATATATAGACCAATGGAACAGAACAGAGGCCTCAAAAATAACACCACACATCTGCAACCAGGTAATCTTTGACAAACCTGTTAAAAACAAGTAATGGGGAAACAAGTAATAAATGGTGTTGGGAAAACTGGCTAGCCATATATTGGAAAACTGAAACTGGAACCCTTCCTTACACTTTATACAAAAATTAACTCAAGATGGATTGAAGACATAAATGTAAGACCTAAAACCATAAAAACCCTCAAAGAAAACCCAGGCAATACCATTTAGGACATAGGCATGGGCAAAGACTTCATGATGAAAAAACCAAAAACATTTGTAACAGAAGACAAAATTGACAAATTGGATCTAATTAAACTAAGGAGCTTCTGCACAGCAAAATAAACTATTGTAAGAGTGAACAGGCAACCTACAGAATAGCAGAAAATTTTTGCAATCTATCCATCTGACAAAGGGGGAACTTAAACAAATTTACAAGAAAAAAAAATTAAAAAGTGGGCAAATGTATGTTGGCTGCATGAATGTCTTCTTTTGAACAAACGTATGAAAAAAAAACTCATCATCACTAGTCATATGCAAATCCAAACTACAATGAGATGCCATCTCATGCCAGTTAAAAAGGCGATCATTAAAAAGTGAGAATTTTTAAAAATAAGTAAGAGCACATATATAAAGGGAGAATCAGAGAAAGAACGTACTGAGAATTTGAGACTTTGCAACGAAGGCTACATGAATTCCCAATATTTCTAATTTGCATGTTTATCTGTATTAAAAAATACTGTAGGTACTTGGAATTATAGAAAGACCTCAAAACTTATGATTGTATGTTAATTAAGACAAATTTCTGGCTAACCATTTAATATAAGTATTGTATACACTCCTAAAACGATTCTCCAAATCTCTTAAATTTGAGTAAGAAAATATCACTGTACGTGTAATTGCAGAAATTATGCAAGCCACTGATTTTTTTTGTGGTGCCCTCAAATGGTATGTTAGTTGTTATGAGAAAAAAGCTCAGATAAGACGTGATGATCCTGGATAGAGGATTATTTACATGTGTGTATGCATGCATGTGTGTGTGTGTGTTTGTGTGTGTTTTAAGAAGGTTCCTCCTTGCAACCCAGAACTGAGCAAGATAAATCTGCATAAGAAATTCAGAGCCTTGTAGTATAGTTTGAAGTCAGGCAGGGTGATGCCTCCAGCTTTGTTCTTTTGACTTAGGATTGTCTTGGCAATGCAGACTCTTTTTTGGTTCCGTATGAACTTTAAAGCAGTTTTTTCCAATTCTGTGAAGAAACTCATTGGTAGCTTGATGGGGATGGCATTGAATCTATAAATTACCTTGGGCAGTGTGGCCATTTTCACAATATTGATTCTTCCTATCCATGAGCATGGTATGTTCTTCCATTTGTTTGTGTCCTCTTTTATTTCACTGAGCAGTGGTTTGTAGTTCTCCTTGAAGAGGTCCTTTACATCCCTTTTAAATTGGATCCCTAGGTATTTCATTCTCTTTGAAGCAATTGTGAATGGAAGTTCATTCATTATTTGGCTCTCTGTTTTTCTGCTACTGGTGTATAAGAATGCTTGTGATTTTTGCACATTAATTTTGTATCCTGAGACTTTGCTGAAGGTGCTTATCAGCTTGAGGAGATTTTGGGCTGAGATGATGAGGTTTTCTAAACATACAATCATGTCATCTGCAAACAGGGACAATTTGACTTCTTTTTTCCTAACTGAATACCCTTGATTTCTTTCTCTTGCCTGATTGCCCTGGCCAGAACTTCCAACACTATGTTGAATAGGAGTGGTGAGAGAGGGCATCCCTGTCTTGTGCCAGTTTTCAAAGGGAATGCTTCCAGTTTTTGCCCATTCAGTATGATATTGGCTGTGGGTTTGTCATAAATAGCTCTTATTACTTTGACATACGTTCCATCAATACCGAATTTATTGAGAGTTTTTAGCATGAAGGGCTGATGAATTTTGTCAAAGGTCTTTTCTGCATCTATTGAGATAATCATGTGGTTTTTGTCTTTGGTTCTCTTTATATGCTGGATTACATTTATCGATTTGCGAATGTTGAACCAGCCTTGCATCCCAGGGATGAAGCCCACTTGATCACGGTGGATAAGCTTTTTGATGTGCTGCTGGATCCAAGGCTACAGTAACCAAAACAGCATGGTACTGCTACCAAAACAGAGATAAAGACCAATGGAACAGAACAGAGTCCTCAGAAATAATACCACACATCCATAGCCATCTCGTCTTTGACAAACCTCAGAAAAACAAGAAATGGGGAAAGAATTCCCTATTTAATAAATGGTGCTGGGAAAATTGGCTAGCCATAAGTAGAAAGCTGAAACTGGATCCTTTCCTTACTCCTTATACAAAAATTAATTCAAGATGGATTAGAGACTTAAATGTTAGACCTAATACCATAAAAACCCTAGAAGAAAACCTAGGTAATACCATTCAGGACATAGGCATGGGCAAGGACTTCATGTGTAAAACACCAAAAGCAACAAAAACAAAAGCCAAAATGGATAAATGGGATCTAACTAAACTAAAGAGCTTCTGCACAGCAAAAGAAACTTCCATCAGAGTGAACAGGCAACCTACAGAATGGGAGAAAATTTTTGCAATCTACTCATCTGACAAAGGGCTAATATCCAGAACCTACAAAGAACTCAAACAAATTTACAAGAAAAAAACAAGCAACCCCACCAAAAAGTGGGCAAAGGATATGATCAGACGTTTCTCAAAAGAAGACATTCATACAGCCAACAGACACATGAAAATATGCTCATCATCACTGGCCATCAGAGAAATGCAAATCAAAACCACAATGAGATACCATCTCACACCAGTTAGAATGGCAATCATTAAAAAGTCAGGAAACAACAGGTGCTGGAGAGGATGTGGAGAAATAGGAACAGTTTTCCACTGTTGGTGGGATTGTAAACTATTTCAACTATTGTGGTAAACAGTATGGCGATTCCTCAAGGATCTAGAACTAGAAGTACCATATGACCCAGCCATCCCATTACTGAGTATATACCCAAAGGATTATAAATCATGCTGCTATAAAGACACATGCACACGTATGCTCATTGCGGCACTATTCACAATAACAAAGACTTGGAATCAACCCAAATGTCCATCAGTGACAGATTGGATTAAGAAAATGTGGCACATATACACCATGGAATACTATGCAGCCATAAAAAAGGATGAGTTCATGTCCTTTGTAGAGATATGGATGCAGCTGGAAACCATCATTCTCAGCAAGCTATCACAAGAATAGAAAACCAAACACCGCATGTTCTCACTCATAGGTGGGAACTGAACAATGAGATCACTTGGACTCAGGAAGGGGAACATCATACACTGGGGCCTATCATGGGGAGTGGGGAGGGATTGCATTTGGGAGTTATACCTGATGTAAATGATGAGTTGATGGATGCTGACGAGTTGATGGGTGCAGCACGCCAACATGGCACAAGTATACATATGTAAGAAACCTGCATGTTATGCACATGTACCCTAGAACTTAAAGCATAATAATAAAAAATAATAAAAATAAACAATAAAAAAAGAAATTTAGAGCCTTTGGAAGAGCAGAGAACAAGACTAAAATAATCCACAATATTTTAAACTTAAAATGAAGATTATCTTGGTTGAATCAAGGTGTCATTGATGAAGTCTACTGATACTAAAGAACGAAAGAGGAAATGTATATCTGGGATGGTTAGCTGGATTAAAACAAGTGTCTTGAAGCAAGTACTATAAAAAACAAGTTTTATCAGAAGTGGGCCAGTATCTGAATAGAGTATTAGAAGAGAATATGAATGAAGCTAAAATGCTTTTGAAACCAAACCACCCTAGCATGTCATGTAATAAGAAATAATGGATGAGCAAGTATCAGCTAACACAGTTCACTATAGGAACATTTAAATTGCAACGTGAGACGTAGACTTATGAGATAACAGATTCTAAGAAAGGAAGAGAAAAAACTACTATTTAGACAAATATAAAAAAAGTAACTTACCAAAAAAAAAAAAAAAAAGATATGCCATAGTCTTCTCAAAATAATCACAAAGAAGAATTGTACAGACATGTATAAAGACTTCAGAAGAATACAGTTTAAGTCAGGAATTATCTTGTCAGGAAAGTTTAATTAAAAATATTTTTAAATTAACTGGAAGTCATGGAATATAGAATAATCTCTTATTAGAAATATACATCCAGTCAAGAAGAAGACAAGGTATAAGAATCATCATTGAGTACTTTGTCCATTTAGGTTTACTAATGGGCCAAGGTGTAAGTGAGGAACAGTGGAAGAAATAAGATTGCAGATAAATGTGATTGACTCACCTTTTTCTTAATGTAATGGTAAAATAATCAGATAATAAATTATTAATTCAAAAATGGTATTAAGAAAAGTATTGATCAGGTGTGATGGCTCACTCCTGTAATCCCAGAAGTTTGGAAAGCCAAGATGGGTGGATCACTTGAGCCCAGGAGATCAAGATGAGCCTGGGCAATATGGCAAAACCCTGTCTCTATGAAAAAAAAAGAAATTAGCCAGGTGTGGTGGTACATGCCTGTAGTCTCAGGTACTCTGGAGGCTGAAGTAGGAGGATCACTGAAGCCTGGGAGGTCAAGGTCGCAGTGAGCTGTGATTGCACCACTACAGTTCATCCTAGTTGAGAGAGTGAGACTCTGTCTCAAAATAAATAAATAAAAATAAAATAAAAGATATTTGTTAGATTGTTGAGCAATCTTTACTCACAATATTCAAATAAATAAATACAATCATTGAAAGAATGAAAAGACAAAACAAAATAAACCTAGACCACGGAAGAAAAAAGTAGAATAAAAGGAAAAATACCTTGTAGAAATAAAAAGCATGAGATTATATTCTTTTTTATTTTTATTTTTTGAGACAGAGTCTCACTCTATCACCCAGGCTGGAGTGCAGTGTCATGATCTCGGCTCACTGCAACCTCCACCTCTGAAGTTCAAGCGATTCTCCTACCTCAGCCTCCTGAGTAGCTGGGGTTACAGGTGTGCACCACCACGCCTGGCTCATTATTGTATTTTTAGTACAGACAGGGTTTCACCATGTTGGTCCAGCTGGACTTGAACTCCTAATCTCGTGATCCACCCGCCTTGGCCTCCCCAAGGGATAGGATGACAGGCATGAGCCACCACACCTGGCCTATAAATGTTTTTGAATGATACGTGAAGATACATTCTAGGTAACAATGAAGGAAACAGAAAATACACAACAAGGAATGTTTAAAATAGTGATTGAGATAATCATAGTATAATTGACACAGCTGGAAGAGTAATGATTATAAATCACAATAAATTAAGGGAAATTAGAAAATGCAAGAACCACCTGAAGCCTTCATTAATGATATATCTTGTTTCAGCAACAAAGAAAGATTTTCTCAGAAACCAGAATTAGGACCCTATGTAGGGTTACTGTATATTGTAACTGGTTAGAGACAATCACATTTACCCTTGTTTTCCCAAGGACATTTTAATAGCTCCCCTTTCCTATTTATTTTGAGAAAAAAAAAAACAGTTTGGATGATAAATTTGATTGTTACACTATCCCTAAAGGGCACTGAAAAATAGTTATCCTCCTAGAAAGAAGTTACAGAGATTGTCAGATGGTTTACAGAAGCTCTCCAATTATTGCAAGTATAAAAATTACTTGCTTTTATTTATTAGAGAATGTAATAAGTAGTATAGAATAGCAAACATTGAGTGTATTTCATTATTCAGCTTTCCAGAAGATATTTATTTTATTAAAGTTTTCTTCTCTCTCCATCATTAAACATTTACTGTTTTTTAGATGAATACTTTTTGTTGTTTTTGTAGTTTTTTGACATAGAATCTCACTCTGTCTCCCAGGCTGGAGTACAGTGGTGTGATCAGAGCTCACTTCAGCCTTGACCTCCTGGGCCGAGGTGATCTTTGCACCTCAACCTCCCAAGTAGTTGGGACCACAGGCACATATCACCATACCCTGCTATTTTTTTTTTTTTTTTTTGTATTGTTTAGTAGAGGTGACATGTTGCCCAGGCTGGTCTCGAACTCCTTGATTCAAGCAATCCTCCCATCTCAGCTTCCCAAACTGTTGGGATTACACACAATAACTAATGTCGTTTAGTTAAATTCATCAAACTCTGGGACACTATTACATATGACCCAGTCATTCTGGCTTTGATGTTGAATGCAGTAACTTCAGAACTTCTAAGGTAAGGTTAGGTTCTGGGGAGAGTATACATATATTCTCTACAGGACTGGGCATTTTTGAAATTGTACCAATAAGAAAAGGTACATCTATGGAATGGAGTTGCTAAAACATGTGACTGTGTTTCGCACCAGTATTTCCTTTGATTTGCACAATTTCATTACCAATTCTTGTGGTGGAGGGAAAGATGACTCAACCACTTTCTGCAGTGTCTATCCACCAGGAAAGTGAGTGATCATGTTGAATACATGATCTAACACTCTTAAACAAAATCAATTATTTCAGGCTTGATGTTTCTTTGGCCACTGTGTTAGTCAGAGTTCTTCAGAGAAATGGAACAATAAAATACATGGATGAATATCTATATATGAAACCATTTATTATAAAAATTGACTGAAGAGATTATGGAGGCCCAGAATTCCCACAGTCTGCCATGGTATGATCTAGTCTAACTCCAAAGAGAGTGGTACAATTTAGTACAAGTCTGAAGGCCTGAGAACCATAGGAACTCACATGCAAGGACTGGAGAATGGATATCCTATCCACAGGAGAGAAAGCACACCCTTCTTCAGCCTTTTTTAAAAAATCTATTCTGGCCCTGAATTGTATGATGCCCACTCACACTGGCAAAGGCACTCTTTAGAGTCCTAATTCTAATTTCTGAGAAAATTTTTCTTTGTTGCCGAAACAAGATATATCATTAATGGAGGCTTCAGGTGGTTCTTGCATTTTCTAATTTCCCTTAATTTATTGTGATTTATAATCATTACTCTTCCAGCTGTGTCAATTATACTATGAAACAATGGTGGTGAATACAGAGAATTTATCACCACAGCAACTATGTTACCATTTGCATCAAGTTATTTTCCTACAATGAGGAAAGTTATCCTCAATAGGATGCTGACCACAGAAGAGAGCAGAGCCAGAAATATCAAAGGGATTTGGAATCTTTTTCTTTCTTTCTTTTTTTTTTTTTTTTTTTTTTTTTGAGGCAGGGTCTTGCTCTGTCGCCCAGGCTGGAGTGCAGTGATGCGATCTTGGCTCACTGCAACCTCTGCCTCTCAGGTTCAAGTGGTTCTTTGGCCTCAGCCTCCCGAGTAACTGGGATTACAGGAATATACCACCATGCCCTGCTAATTTTTGTATTTTTTGATAGAGACCGGGTTTCACTATGTTGGTCAGTCTGGTCTCCAACTCCTGAACTCAAGTGATCTGCCTGCCTTGGCCTACCAAAGCACTGGGATTACAGACCTGCGCCCCCATGCCTGACCTGGAGTCTTTTCAAAATAAATGTGAAGATCATCTTGCCCTAAGTCTTTTTATCATTTTGCAAACAAATATATTCCCCCAAATTTGAAAAATTAAAAAAAAAAAAAAAAGATTTTCTGCTACTTCCAAGTATGAGCATCCTAAAAGAGATACTAGAAATGCCAGAAAATGTTATTTACATTTTGTTAGAGTGGAGTTAAAGATTTTATAAATATTATGATCTAGTAAGAGAAATCATAACAAGTCTGCACATGTACCCCTCAAACTCAAAGTTGAAAAAAGAAGTTCTGACCAACTTTATGATAGAGTTGTTATAATTTACTACTTTTACTTTGATCAATTTTTCTTTTTTTGATTTTTTAATATTTTGAATCTATATTCTTACATACCCACAGATTAATGTTTTATATTTTCTTAACAAATGTTCCCTTTCTGCTCAATGTGAGCCATTTGATCACCTGTTTATATGTGCATGTGTGTGAGCATGTGCCAAAAGATATTTTTAATTTTATTATAAAACACATATAGATCTACTAGCTTTCAATTTTTAATATTTACCAGGGACATCTTACTTGTACACTTATTGTATAACCTAATAAAATTATATTTGCTTCTTAAAAACAGCAAATATATTTTGAAATTGAGATTTATCCTACATAAAACAAAACACACTCACTTTAAGTTCAATGCATTACAAAAAAATGTCATGCCGTATAATTACTTCCACAGTTAAGTATAGGAAATTGCATTACACTAAGTACTCCATTGTTTTTCTTACAATGACAGCAGAAAGTTACTTATATTATTTCTGTGGATAGAGATTATTTTTGTGTGTTCAAAATTTCATTAACCAGAATTATACAGTGTGTATTTTCTTATTTATATTCTTCATTCGGTCTAACATTTTTGAGATTGATTTCTATGATCACACACATCAGTAGATCACTGTTTTACTGATCAATAATATTTCATGGTTTGGCTATCCCATATTTTTTAAATTTATTCACCTGTGATGAATATTCAAGTTGCTTCTGGTTTGGAGCTGTTATAAATAAAGAGGCTATGAACATTTATAAAAATGTTTTTCTATAGACATATAATTTTGATTCTCTTGTACACATACTAAGGAGTGAAATCAATGAGATATACTGTAAATATATATTTATCTTTAAAAGTAACTGACTGTTTTTCAAATTAGTTATATCTCTATGAGCAAACTGTGAGAATATAGTTGCTGTACATCTTTTTCAACATTTAGAGTTGGATTGTAATTTTAAATTAAGTTATTCTAGTGAGTGTGAAATGGTATCTCACTGGTTTTTAAATTTTTCATTTCCTGAATAATGATGATATAATTACAATTAATGTGCTTATTATCCACTTGTACATTGTTTTTGTGAAGTGATTTCTGAAATCTCTTGCCCATACCATGTTGCTTCTTTACTTAATACTGACTTCTGAGGGTTCTTTATATAATGTGAAAGACATGTTATGCCACAGATATTGCAAATACTTTCCCCTTATTGTTAGATTGTTTTTAAAATTGATTTTGTACTATCTTACAAAAAGCAAGAATTTTAACATTGCTGAAGTCAATTTTATCATTTTATGATAAATGATGTTTATGTCCTATTCCAGTAATCTTTGCCCTCTGCACGTTCATGAAGATTTCTCTTACGTGTTCTCGGAACAGCGAATAAAGTTATTTTGCATATTACTATTATCTAATTTGAGTAAGTTATTATGTATTGTGTAAATATAGTTTGAGATTCTTATATATCTATATACATTTATTTCAGCATGCATTTTGATGGACTGCCTCCCCAATTGAATTATCTTGGGATTCTTTCAAAAATTAATTGAACGTATTTGTGTAAGACTACTTTTGGACTCTCTTTTTAATTACTATTTTTTAATTATTAGAAAGGTAATGTGGCCAGCCATTAAATCTTTGGAAACATGAGCAACAAAAATTGGTGAAATATAGCAGAAGTGGAATTTTTCCTTTTTATAATATTTTAGATTCAACAAGGTAGTACTTGGAATTCACTAGTTATTGCTATCCTGGTAAGTGGTACCAGATTTGATATTACTACTAACAGGGAGTTGTTCTTCTTAATCAAAAACATATTTCAAAGTTTTTAAATCTTTGCATCATTTTTTTTTTTTTAATTGTGTCTCAGAACCTGATGTGAGAGCTCTTTCAGAATTCAACATTGTTACCAGTGGTGGCAGAGCAGGTCTTTATATTTGCCCAGGTCTTTATTCATAGGACTTGCTTTGCTCTTCTTTCTGGTTTGCCTTCAGCTTTTATTTTAGGTTCAGGGGTACTTGTTATATAGGTAAATTGCCTGTCACAGCGGTGTGGTGTACAGATAATTGTGCTACCCAGGTAATCAGCATAATTCCCAATAGACTGTGTTTCAATCATGCTTCTTCCACCCTAGACCCTCAAAAAGGCCCCAGTGTCTTTGTGTTCATGTGTACTCAATGTTTTGCTCCCACTTATGAAGAAGAACATGTGGTAATTGGTTTTCTGTGTATTAATTTGCTTAGGATAACGGCCTCTGGCTCCAACCATCATTGCTGCAAAGGACACCACCTTATGTTTTATAGCTTCAGAGTATTCCATGGTGCATATGTACCACATTTTTAAAAATTCAGTCTGCATTTGATGGGCATCAAGAAGTTTCTATGTAAAGTGTCATCACATTGTTAATAGCTAAAATGTGTCTCCCACAAATCATATGTTGATGCTTTAACTGCTAATGAAACTGCATTTGGAAGTCAGATCTTCAGAGAGGTAATTAAGGTTAAATGAGCTCAAAAGTGATCTAATCTAATAGATTTTGTGTCCTTTTAAGAAGAAAAAGATACATCAGATCTCTCCTTCCCCACCTCACCCCTCTCTCTTTCTCTCTATGCACACACAGATGAATGGTCATGTGAGGACACAGCCAGAAAACAGCCCTATACAAATCAAGAAAATAAGTAATAATCATTCTTTGCTTGACTAAACTTTAGTTGGGTTCCTAAGTCTTCTCATAGGCCTATCTGTGCACTTGAAAAATTCACTTTTAGCAAGAATCCTGCTACATCCGTTTACTCAAAATTCCCATTAATCTGATGTTATTATACTCCTAAATAATTTTCCATTTGCTGACCTCCACCTTGATCCTTGGCAATAAATTACCATTTGCCCATGTTATATTTGGAGTTCAGCTCAATCTCTCTCCCCCACTGCAAAAATCGCTTTGCAGTAGTCTCTATCCCTATCACGATGGTCCTGAATAAAGGCTCCCTTACCAAGCTTTAGCAAGTATCACTGAATATTTTTTTTCTTTAACAAAAGCCTCACCAGAATATAACCCTGAAGGCCCATTGATCTTGGATTTCTAGCCTCCTGAACCGTGAGAAAATAAATTACTGTTTCAGCCAAATTATTGCTCCATCCTCAGTGCTGCCACATTACCAACCTACACATTTACCCCTGCACATTTGATTCATTCTGTGTTTCTGGCACTTGGATGTTTTCTATTCTGTCTTATGAAATCAGCTATCAAATTGATTCTGTGTCTGTTTTTAGTATATCTGTTATTTATAGTGTTTATATTATGAAGGTTTTATGTTGGCTATTTTTGTCATATTACTAGACTTAACCTGGTGGTATTATTTATTTATTTTTCAACAGAACCTGTTGCATCTTCATCCCATTTTTTTACAGAGCTCAAAGGCAATGATGCTTCTTCTACAAAGCTCCATTAATATATATGGGACTTTTAAAACTGTTGATTTAGTTGCCGTGAAATTACATAGACTTACATCTGCTTAGAGAACAATTATGAAACATTTTCCCAACACAGTTGATGTGTTCATTGTAAATAGCTCTTTCATCGAGAAATGTACTGAAGAACTAGATAAGTAATGTTGGGAGACATTTTCTTCATATTTGAAAGAAACATTTCTGTTATTCAAACATTAAAAAATAATTTTAGCATTGCCACTTTCTGATGTAAAGATTCATTACTTAGTCATTTTCTTGATTTAAAAAATTGAGCATTTTCAGCAATGCAGAACATTCTGACCTCAGAGAACAGAGCTAGTGAAAGGAAAAAAAAAAAAAAAAGATTACATGAAAAATAATGACAGTCTATTAAGATACAAAAAAGCAAAAAATATTATTAAAATGTTCAATATTAAACACCGAGCTTCAGATTTTGTCAGAGGCATTGGGAAATTGGTTTTTATTTTTCTTGAGGTATATTGCTAATTATGGGATACTAAATGAAATTTATTTTAATTTAACTTTTAAAATACTATCTTTCAATAATATGTTTTGATCAATCACAATTTTATACAAAGTTATTTCATCAGGAAGATAACTGTTGGCCACTCCATTTTCTTTCCTGCTACCAACACTTAGTCTTCTTTCTGTTTTGGGGGGGGGGGGGAACTTTCTTTTTAGATATTTATTTATTTAAAAAATAATTTTAGAGGCAGAGTCTTGCTATATGTTTATGCTAGTGAACACATAACATGGCTCTTCTTTCAAATTCAGAAGATCTCATCACTGCGACATCTTAATTCATAGTTATCTACTTAAAAGTGGTTTCTAAACAAGTACTACACAGTTGTTATAAAATTGTCAAGTGCTAGATAATGCCTTATTTGTTCACAATAATGTCTTTTAAAGTTTGCAACAGAATTTTAAGAATGTACATTTAAATTTTTAAAACGAACAGTATTAGCTTAGTTTTACAGTATAGTCACATTAAAATAGTGAGAATGGCAGTATATAAAATTAAAAACAAGCAACTTTGTCATTTTTTTCTTCTAGGAATATGATAGAGCAGTTATTTTTTTAAAAAAGGCAAGAAAAACCCTACTGTCTCTCAATTACTGACTTTACAATAATCTGATTATCAATATACTCTCTTATCTTTATTGACTTTAAACTCAATGTGTGTTGATTATAAAGCATTTTAAAAAGGCAAAACTTTGAAAAATATATTAAATTTCACCCAATATCAAATAGAGATAACCTCTCTTATAAAAATTTGATGCATTTTTACAAAGTCTTATATGAAAGTGCATGTGTACCAAAAACAATATGTGTAGGAATACATATTCTATATGTATATATTGCATTTATATGTGTCTGTGTATATGCATATGCGTGTATGTATGTGTGTTAACACATGTGCACATTTTTCTCCAAGTCTAACTACCACTCATCAAACAAATTTTATTTATCCCATTTCATCTGTGTGTTGATGCATTTTGTATATCCACCAATAAGTTTTCATAACTCAAAAGGAAATAGAAATAATTTATTAAACACATTATATGAGCAACTGGTTAATAATTTTAGAAACTCTTTTATTCTCTTTTAAAAAAAGAAAATGATTTTTTTTTATTTAAAACATATATCAATTATTATGGACATTGCAATAAGGGATTTATAAATACTCATTTATAAATGAGTTTGTTCATCATAATACCACATTCGTATAGATACCCATTTTATACATTATAAAACTGAGGCAGGGAGAAGTTAAATATTTTTTCTTAGATCACGAGCTAGTAAATGAAGGAACCTGGATCTGAACCTAGGCAGTCTAACTCTAGAGCCAATGCTTTCAATTGCTACAGTTGGAAGAAAGCTGAAGATTTATTGAACATCAACATTATGGATAATCAAATGCAAAAAACTCACACAACTGTAGGGGCTGAGAATTCTGAAATTTTTAGGGCAGGGTAAAAGTTGGAAATTCAGGTAGGAGTTGATGCAGTCTTGAATGTAAAATTTACTCAATCCACAGATCAGTTCAATGGATTGAAAACATAATATGCATTTCTGTATTTCAGTCTTGAGGCAGAATTTCTTCCTTTGTTTTCAGAAAACCTAATTTTTAGTTAAAGGCCTTAAACTGATTGGTTCAGGTCCATCCACATTATGGAGGGTGATATGCATTAATTAAAGTCTATTTATTGTGTTAATCACATCTAAAACATACCTGCACAACATCATTTAGATTAGTGTTAAAATAACTGATCACCATAGCCTAGCCAAGTGACACCATTACAGACCTCACTGTACCTATCTGTACACACAAAAATTTACTCTAAATGAACAGTCAAAATATAAAGGCAAAAGCTATAAAACATTTATATAAAACATAGGGGCAAATCTTCATGATCTCAGATTTGGCAATAGATTCTTAGATTTGGAACCAGAAGCAAGAGGAACAAAAGAAAACAAAGACGTATTGGACTTCACAAAATTAAAAAAAAAAAAAAAAACTTTTGTACATCAAAAGATATAATCAAGAATGTGAAAAGGCAAAATGCAGTATGGAAGAAAATATTTTCAAATCGTTATCTGATAAGCATTCAGTGAAATATATAAAAGGCTCTTAAAACTCAGCAACAACAAAAAAAACCCAAACAACCCATCTTAAAAGTGGTCAAAGATCTTGCATAAACATTCTAGTCAAGATGAGGACAATATATTATTGGCCAACAACTACATGAATAGATATTCAATGTTATTGGTCTTTAAGAAAATGAAAATCAAAACTATGAGCTAACACTTTATACTCACTAGTTGGCTTTAAGCAAGAAAGCATAAAATAATAAGTGTTGATGAGTATGTGAAGAAATAGGAATCTTTGTACATTGCAGACAGGAATGTACAATGATGCAGCATTTGTGGAAAACAGTTTGGTTGTTTATCAAAAAGTTAAACATAGAATTACAATATAACCCAATACTTCTAGGTATATACCAAGATAAATAAAAACATCTATCAACATAGAAATGTGTACATGTATTTTTATAACAAGTCTCATTCATATAGCCAAAAGGCAAAAAACTCTAATGAACATAAGTATGTGAATGGGTAAATATATTGTGCTATGTGCATACAATGTAATATTATTGTGTCATAAAAAGAAACAAAATACTGATCATGCTACAACTAGATGAACTTGGAAAATAGTATGTTAGTAAAAAGCCACCAGAGACATGAGGTCATATACAGTATGTTTCATTTTATATGATGTATTCTGAATAGGCAAATCCATAGCGACAGAAGCAAGTTAGAAGCTACCAGGGAATGGGAAAAGGATTGAGTGGGAATTGATTGCATAATGTGCTCTGGGTGTTTTTATGAAGTGATAAAAAGGTTTTAGAACAAGAGAGACCTGGTGGTTGAACAATGTTGTGAATATACTGAATACTTAATTAGACACTAAACATCACTGAATTGTACAGTTTGAAATCATTAACAGCATATTCTGTAAATTTTACCTTCATAAAAAATAAAGCAAAGAGAAAATAAGTGGATGGAATTCCATGACTAACAATGTAGTACAAAAGCAAAGAGGAAGAAGTAGGATTCCAAGGAAAGAGAGAAAAAAGATTTAATGGATCCACAGTAGCACCCAGGCAGAAAGAGGTGAATAAGGAAGTCCTCAGAAGAGCAAGCCTCCACAAAGCACCTGCTGGAAGCCACCAGAAATGTGGAGAAGATGGTGCTAGTTGAATAAGGTGGGCACACTCTATCCCATGTCCTATCTATGATGATCACTGCTTTCCATATTTTTCTGACACCTGTGTTTGCAATTATTTCAGGAACTGCGCTCCTTACCTGCCTCTAGGGAAGGAAGAGAGTAAACGTAGGGAAATGAAAATAAGACAAGTGGCCCCATGGAGATCTTTCTGAGTTCAGGACAGCCTGGTTACCACCATCAGAAGAGCCCATCTACAGAGCATCAGAGAAATGAATGTCAGATCACCTGGAGGACACAGGTGATCTGTTTCCTGGTTTTACCTTTACCATTATATGCACAGGTAGAAAGAGGTTATATATCATTACAAAAAGTTTGAGGAAACCTAGAGAGCTTCAATTCTTATTTCACTATGGTAGGGACCTATCTTTCAGGAAACTGCTTTATACCTTTCGTTCACTTGAAAACAGTCTGAAGATAAAAATATTTTCCCAAACGATTTTAACAGGCTCTAAAGAGCAAATTCAACTTCAAAAATCAACAAAAGGAGCATAAATATGCACAAAGTTGACTTTGTCATTTCATGACCAAATTATAGAAGGAAACTTATTTTAGTTATGTAATATTTTTCATGCAATAGTAGAAGGTGATAAAATGGATTACCTTTTACCCAGTAAGAGAAATAGAAGCCTAACACCATTTCAGGATTTCCCATGCTTTCTTTTCTCAAATCTCATTCAGAAGAAAAACATTTTGCACACTTGTGGTGAAAGAAAAAAACAAGTGCCATTTCAATCATTTAATATAACTTAATCTTTCCTTTTTTTTTTTTTTTTTTTTTTTGAGACAGAGTCTTGCTCTGTCGTCAGCCTGGAGTGCAGTGGCATGATCTTGGCTCACTGCAACCTCTGCCTCCTGGGTTCAAGGGATAGTTTTTGTATTTTTAGTAGAGACGGGGTTTCATCATGTTGTCTAGGCTGGTCTCAAACTCCTGACCTCAGAATCTGCCTACCTTTGTGATCCACCTACCTCTGCCTCCCAAAGTGCTGGGATTACAGGCGTGAGGCACCATGCCCAGCCTATTTGTATTAATTTTCTTCCAAATGCCAAAAAACTACAAAGTATTTCACCTCTGATACAGCAAAAGGTCACTTTAACTTAGTTCTTTAGATATTGTCTTAGTACATTTGGGTGATGTTACAAAATTCCTTAAACAGGGTAGCTTATAAACAACAGACATTTATTTTGCTATGGAGACTGGAAAGTCCAAGATGAAGTCAGACTTGGTATGTGGTGAAGGCCAACTTTCTGGCTCATAGATAGCGACTTCTTGCCATGTCTTCACGTGATGGAAGAAACGAAAAAGCTTCCTTGGGCCTCCTTGATGAGGGTACTAATCCCCAAGGATTAGTACATGAGGGAATATGGCAGATATAAGAATTAACCAGTAAACACATGATTTGTATCTAGATGTGAAACTACCTAAATGGAAATTCAAGTATTTTTGTTTGTTTGTTTTGCTTGTTTTTAATCCAAGTTGGGCTTTAAAATGGAAATATCTTGTTAAAAAAACTCACAGGTTGAGTGTTTTAAAAGACACTCCACTTCATCAATGACAAGGAAATGGGCTTAGCATTTTTATTTCTGGGGTGAAAAGAATAATTCCCACGTTCTCATCTCCAGCTGAAATTTCTAATCAGAAGCCCAGTGGTCAGAATATTTTCTACAAATACTCATATAAAAACTATTTTCACCTTTGCAAGTCATTCAATCTTTGTCACAACTACTCAACTCTGCTATTGTAGTTCTAATCAGTAATAGATAACACATGCAGAGATGTTTACTAAAACTTTATTTATGAATGCTAAAATTTAAATTGCATATAAATTTTTTACTGCTATAAAAATGTTTCCCAATTATTAAAAAACTTTAGATAAACCCTCTTATCTTGTGGGGAATACAAAACCATGTTGTTGGGGGACGGAGCAAGATGGCCAAATAGGAACAGCTCCAGTCTCCAACTCCCAGCGCGAGCGACACAGAAGACTGGTGATTTCTGCATTTTCAACTGAGGTACTGGGTTCATCTCACTGGGGAGTGCCGGACGATCGGTGCTGGTCAGCTGCTGCAGCCAGACCAGCTAGAGCTGAAGCAGGGCGAGGCATCGCCTCACCTGGGAAGCGCAAGGGGGAAGGGAATCCCTTTTCCTAGCCAGGGGAACTGAGACACACAACACCTGGAAAATCGGGTAACTCCCACCCCAATACTGCGCTTTAAGCAAACAGGCACACCAGGAGATCATATCCCACACCTGGCCGGGAGGGTCCCACACCCAGGGAGCCTCCCTCATTGCTAGCACAGCAGTCTGTGATCTACCGGCAAGGCCGCAGCGAGGCTGGGGGAGGGGCGCCCGCCATTGCCAAGGCTTAAGTAGGTAAACAAAGCCGCTGGGAAGCTCGAACTGGGTGGAGCTCACAGCAGCTCAAGGAAACCTGCCTGTCTCTGTAGACTCCACCTCTGGGGACAGGGCACAGTAAACAATAACAAACGCAGCAGAAAGCTCTGCAGACGCAAACGACTCTGTCTGACAGCTTTGAAGACAGCAGTGGATCTCCCAACACGGAGGTTGAGATCTGAGAAGGGACAGACTCCCTGCTCAAGTGGGTCCCTGACCCCTGAGTAGCCTAACTGGGAGACATCCCCCACTAGGGGCAGTCTGACACCCCACACTTCACAGGGTGGAGTACACCCCTGAGAGGAAGCTTCCAAAGCAAGAATCAGAGAGGTACACTCGCTGTTCAGAAATATTCTATCTTCTGCAGCCTCTGCTGCTGATACCCACGCAAACAGGGTCTGGACTGGACCTTAAGCAATCTCCAACAGACCTACAGCTGAGGGTCCTGACTCTTAGAAGGAAGACTATCAAACAGGAAGGACACCTACACCAAAACCCCATCAGTACATCACCATCATCAAAGATCAGAGGCAGATAAAACCACAAAGATGGGGAAAAAGCAGGGCAGAAAAGCTGGAAATTCAAAAAATAAGAGGGCATCTCCCCCGGCAAAGGAGCGCAGCTCATCGCCAGCAACGGATCAAAGCTGGACGGAGAATGACTTTGACGAGATGAGAGAAGAAGGCTTCAGTCCATCAAATTTCTCAGAGCTAAAGGAGGAATTATGTACCCAGTGCAAAGAAACTAAAAATCTTGAAAAAAAGTGGAAGAATTGATGGCTAGAGTAATTAATGCAGAGAAGGTCCTAAACAAAATGAAAGAGATGAAAACCATGACACGAGAAATACGTGACAAATGCACAAGCTTCAGTAACCGACTTGATCAACTGGAAGAAAGAGTATCAGCGATTGAGGATCAAATGAATGAAATGAAGCGAGAAGAGAAACCAAAAGAAAAAAGAAGAAAAAGAAATTAACAAAGCCTGCAAGAAGTATGGGATTATGTAAAAAGACCAAATGTACGTCTCATTGGGGTGACTGAAAGCGAGGGGGAAAATGGAACCAAGTTGGAAAACACTCTTCAGGATATCATCCAGGAGAACTTCCCCAACCTAGTAGGGCAGGCCAACATTCAAATCCAGGAAATACAGAGAATGCCACAAAGATACTCCTTGAGAAGAGCAACTCCAAGACACATAATTGCCAGATTCACCAAAGTTGAAATGAAGGAAAAAATATTAAGGGCAGCCAGAGGGAAACGTCGGGTTACCCACAAAGGGAAGCCCATCAGGCTAACAGCAGATCTCTCAGCAAAAACTCCACAAGCCAGAAGAGAGTGGGGGCCAATATTCAACATTCTTAAAGAAAAGAATTTTCAACCCAGAATTTCATATCCAGCCAAACTAAGTTTCATAAGTGAAGGAGAAATAAAATCCTTTACAGATAAGCAAATGCTTAGAGATTTTGTCACCACTAGGCCTGCCTTACAAGAGACCCTGAAGGAAGCACTCAACATGGAAAGGAACAACCTGTACCAGCCATTGCAAAAACATGCCAAAATGTAAAGACCATCGAGGCTAGGAAGAAACTGCATCAACTAACGAGCAAAATAACCAGTTAATATCATAATGGCAGGATCAAGTTCACACATAACAATATTAACCTTAAATGTAAATGGACTAAATGCTCCAATGAAAAGACACAGACTGGCAAACTGGATAAAGAATCAAGACCCATCAGTCTGCTGTATTCAGGAGACCCATCTCACACGCAGAGACATACATAGGCTCAAAATAAAGGGATGGAGGAAGATTTACCAAGCAAATGGAGAACACAAAAAAGTGGGGGTTGCAATACTAGTCTCTGATAAAACAGACTTTAAACCATCAAAGATCAAAAGAGACAAAGAAGGCCATTACATAATGGTAAAGGGAT
This sequence comes from Theropithecus gelada, assembly GCF_003255815.1. NCBI lineage: Eukaryota > Metazoa > Chordata > Mammalia > Primates > Cercopithecidae > Theropithecus > Theropithecus gelada. The sequence continues at coordinate 94,592,047 of NC_037672.1, read as the reverse complement.
GAATTCAACAGGAAGAGCTAACTATCCTAAATATATATGCACCCAATACAGGAGCACCCAGATTCATAAAGCAAGTCCTTAGAGACTTACAAAGACACTTAGACTCCCATACAATAATAATGGGAGACTTCAACACTCCACTGTCAACATTAGACTGATCAACGAGACAGAAAGTTAACAAGGATATCCAGGAATTGAACTCATCTCTGCAGCAAGCAGACCTAATTGACATCTATAGAACTCTCCACCCCAAATCAACAGAATATACATTCTTCTCAGCACCACATCGTACTTACTCCAAAATTGACCA